>NW_008685252.1:0-20623 GCF_000695815.1 Acanthisitta chloris | reverse complement strand
CTGCTACTCTGAGACCCAATCAATTCCTTTATGGGGAGGTTTCTAAATCAGAATCACAGCCTGTTACCCTCTCCTGGACTGAGTTCTCGCTCCAGAGTGAACCTTGGGAGCAGCAATTCCCAAAATAAGTGATCCAGAGCCTGTACATCTGTGTGTTTCCATGGAAATGCTTGATGAATAAGTTTTGAACACATGGCAGGATCCCTGCTCACCAGTAAGGCTGAGGAACAGCCACATATTGTCAGTGCCTTTGCCACAAAATACTTTGCCTAATTATATATATTTTTTTTACTTGATATCAACCCAATTAGCTTATGCTGTTTATTTCATCTAATTTTCCTTTTGCTTATATAATGACTGTCATGGTTCCAGGAACAGGGGAGTGAATAGCAGCAATCTCACTTGAGAGCTATTTTTACTCTCTCTGCTTTTCTTCCTGACAAAAATATATACATATTATTAATCTGCACTGCAAAAAAAAAAAAAGAAGAATGTATTTCTGAAGGCTTCCTCCTCTCCCAGGAAAAAATTGTTTGTTTGAACACAACAACCAGGTAGCAATAATGTGCCAATTTAGAGTATTCAGTTCAAAGTATCTCTTTCCATTAGTCTCTTAGGCAAATTCATACAAGACAGGAGTTTTCAGTGACTGGTTACATTTTCCTGCAAAAGACAAGGAGTTTTCCTAAATAAGTCCCTGAATAGTTCTCTTGTGTACTGGCTATGGCTGAATTAGCACATTAAATGTGCCCAGGCCTATACCTTAGCATGGAGGCTAAATGGAGTTCAGCCCACACTGAACTGTTGTTTTCAAAGGAGGTTAGTCTCCTACTCTTAGGAATAATCTCTGTCCCATGCTAACACCTGAAATGTAGCCAGGAATTGTGTGTACTCAGTTCTGCACTGGGGAATTTCCAGGAACTTTACCATATAGGGAGCTGGGAATATTTTATTTTTTAGTAAAGTTGCAACCAGTGTTGTTGTGCTGGACTTGTCTATTCCACAGCAGCTTTGGAAAGGCACAATCCAGTGTTTCCAAGGACATATTTTTATTTAGAGACTGTAGAAAAACATGAAGCCAGTGTCAATATAGACTAAAGCCAACTGTCTCCTGGGCTGCATCCAAAGCACTGTGGGCAGCAGGTGAGAGAGAGGATTGTGTCCTTCTGCTCTGCTCTGGTGAGATCCTGCCTGGAGTGCTGCCTCCAGCCCTGGGGTCCCCAGCACAGGAGGGACATGGACCTATTGGATGATTAGAGGGATGGTGCAGCTCTGTTATGGGGAAAGGCTGAGGGAATTGGGATTGTTCAGCCTGGGGAAAAGAAGCTTTGGGGTGACCTCATTGTGGCCTTCCAGTACCCAAAGGAGCCTATAAGAAAGATGGAGAGATACTATTGACAGTGGCCTGGAGGGACAGGACACAGGGAATGGCTTCACACTGACAGAGGGCAGGGACAGATTGGATATTGGGCAGGAATTGCTCCCTGTGAGGTGCTGAGGCACTGGCACAGGTTGCCCAGAGCAGCTGTGGCTACTCCATCCCTGGGAGTGTTCCAGGCCAGGCTGGATGGGGCTTGGAGCAGCCTGGGCTGGTGGGAGGTGTCCCTGCCCAGGGCAGGGGGTGGAACTAGATGATCTTTCAGGTCCCTTCCAACTCAAACCATTCCATGACTCTATGATTCTATGACCTTCTAGGCTATGAATGTAACATATCACTATAACCCTTAAGCAACATTTTTATCATTAGCTGTGTGATTTTTTGTTGTACTTCAATACTGCTTCAGAGATCTTGTCATGGCCCCGTTCAAATACAAAGCAAAAGGAGTTATTTTAAAGGCATGCTTGTCCCATTTAAGTACTGGTGTCCTATTTTGATTGTATACTAGATTGGAGTTGTAGTATGATCTGCAAAATAATTAGGAGTTTCAACAGCGAATATCGCAAATTACAACTGACCTTTTTGTAACAGAAGCTGATCTAGAGAGTTCAATGAATATTACACTGTAATTTAGTAATTTCATCTCTTGTAACACAGTTGTGAATGTTTTGTATGCAAAGTGGAATGGAACTAGATGATCTTTCAGGTCCCTTCCAACTCAAACCATTCCATGACTCTATGATTCTATGACCTTCTAGGCTATGAATGTAACATATCACTATAACCCTTAAGCAACATTTTTATCATTAGCTGTGTGATTTTTTGTTGTACTTCAATACTGCTTCAGAGATCTTGTCATGGCCCCGTTCAAATACAAAGCAAAAGGAGTTATTTTAAAGGCATGCTTGTCCCATTTAAGTACTGGTGTCCTATTTTGATTGTATACTAGATTGGAGTTGTAGTATGATCTGCAAAATAATTAGGAGTTTCAACAGCGAATATCGCAAATTACAACTGACCTTTTTGTAACAGAAGCTGATCTAGAGAGTTCAATGAATATTACACTGTAATTTAGTAATTTCATCTCTTGTAACACAGTTGTGAATGTTTTGTATGCAAATTCATAGAAAATGCCCTAATTTCAAAACTCATTTATAATCTACAAATTGTTCTCCTGGGCTTTACTGCACATCCTCAAATAGAATCATAGAATCATCAAGGCTGGAAGAGACCTCTAAGATCATCAAGTCCAACCATTAACCTGCCACTGCTGTAACCCCTAAACCCTAAACCAGATCCTTCAGTGCCACATCCAGACACCTCTGAAACACCTCCAGGGATGGTGACTCAACTGCCTCCCTGGGCAACCTATTTTAGTGCCTGACCAGCAACTGTCGAGCAGACACTGTTTTGACTGTGATTCCTGCATGCATGAAGGTCATTCCCCACTTTCCTGACAGGATGAGGGCAACTTTGAAGTTATGAAGGTGTTGTACACCTGTATGATCCATGTTGGCTTTGGTGAAGAGTCTTCAGTCTTCACCTCTCATTTGCTGTGCTCACAGACCTCCCTGACACCCATCTGTGGAGTATCTGGCAGTACCAGGTGACTATTTTTGTTCCCTGCTGCTTCTGTGAGGTTGTTTGGCTTTGACACCAGGAGAAGGAGGCACAAGACATTTCCTGTAATGTTCAACACTCTGCTCTGTGTCTGGATCTTTGGTAGGAGCTGCAGTGACAGGACAGGGGGAAATGGGTACAAACTGAGAGGGGGAAATTGAGATTAGATCTCAGGCAGAAGTTTTCCCTGTGAGGGTGGTGAGACACTGGCCCAGGTTGCCCAGGGAGGCTGTGGCTGCCCCAACCCTGGCAGTGTTCCCAACCAGGTTGGCTGAGCCTTGAACAACCTGCTCTGGTGGGAGGTGTCCCTGCCCAGGGCAGGGGTTGGGGCTGGGGCTGAATGGTCTCTAAGCTCCATTCCAACTCCTAAAATTCTATGATTCTATGGATCTTTCTATTCTCTTCTTGCTTGTGCTGCAAGGAGAAGTCAGAGAGGGGGAGCAGACAGGCAGGTTTTGAAATGCTTTGCCTGATCTCTGGCTGGTTTTCCTCACCATTTCAGAGCTTTGCAAAATCTTGTGTGTGATGAGCGTGGAGGGCACAGGGACAGATATTCCTGGAATAAAGGGGATTTGTCTGTTGGATGAACTCAGCCTGTATCAGTCTCAGTGAGATCATGCAATCCGTGCTGTGAGGCACTGTGTGTTACCACCAGATATGAGGAGAAAGTGTCTTGTTTACAGGAAAGAAGTGGAGGCTTTTATGATCAGCTAACCACTGTAAGCAGTCATTATCCCAGAGCACACAGTTTTCCCTGAAAAAAAGAAAGGATCTGGTCCTGCACTGTTGAAATCAATACAAGATTGTCTATTCACTCAGCAAGGAGCATTGTCTAGTCCTCCTTTTGCAACGCTGAAACGTTCAATAAACACTGACTTGGCAAATCTCAAGAACCTAATGACTTATTTGCAGCCATAGAACCATAACTATAATTGCAGAGAGAGCATGTATGTGATTCAGGTTTATTCCTTTCACTAGAAAAGACATGCAATGGGGTATATTTGTGATTAGAAAGGAGGCTGTAAGGATGATACCTTGGTTTTTCACAATATCTGCTCGAGCATTGCTTTTTAATCCAACTAGATAAAAATAACATTCTACTATTTTCATTTCTTTTAAGCCTGTACAGCTGCAAGAAATCAGTCTGAGTAAGGCTTTGCCTCTATGCAGTACAAACATTTCCATTCATTTCTGATTCTTGGCCCTTTTCTTTTGGAGGAAAAATGAAGCTGATAATGCAAATTTCAAAAAACACAACTCTGTTTTTGGGAGTCATTTGACCTTGTAGTTTTTGTCTTGGATTAGAACCAATTTAGTTACAGAATTTACCACTAAAGGCTCCAGAATGCTGTTTTTAACATCTACTTTGCTAAATTTGTCTTCATTTGAGTACAGGGAAGCCAAATAGCCTCGGCTTGGTAATGTATCTGGGGCAGTGGGAAAAGGCTGCATGTTCTGAACCTGCAAAGCTGTGTGGAGAGAGTTAATTATTAAGTCTTCTGCCTTTCATTAGGCTTTGGATCCCAAATTAGAGTACAAAACTTGTTTACTACCTGAAGTCTGAGTGCTTGGAGTCAGTGTTGGTTCAGAGCCATCTCTAGTGCAAATACCTGGCAGAGAAAACAGATTTCTGGAGTAAGGAGAATTTGCTCTTACATATCTCTCCTGCCTCATTAGTCTTTTCCCAGATTTTTGGCTTCCAGAAGAGCTTGAGGTAGATGTTCAGAGAGACTCTACATGGATTGACCTGTTAACCTACCTGCTGGCTATTGACCCCTTGGCATATCTGATGTCTGGGACCAAAGTCCAGGAGGTGTTCTGGGCCCCCAGTTCAGTACAGACTAGCTGCTATTTTATTTGTGCAAAGTCAGCATTTCTGTATGGGCTATTGCTGATATTACACGTGTGTTCTGCCTTGTGCCATGGTCTCATTCATCCTCCTGGATGGTACCAGTAATCTCTGTCACAAGCTGTACCTTAAATTTACAACTCCTTAGCCTTTATGGCAGATGGTCTATCTATCATCCTTGTCTAGTGCTCATGGTGGTGAGGAACTGGCACAGGTTGCCCAGAGCAGCTGTGGCTGCTCCATCCCTGGGAGTGTTCCAGGCCAGGCTGGATGGGGCTTGGAGCAGCCTGGGCTGGTGGGAGGTGCCCCTGCATGGCAGGGAGTGGAATCAGATGATCTTTAAGGTCCTTTCTAACCTGGTCCATTCTATGATTTTAAGATTCTATGATACAATGATTCATGCTTGACCTCCCTACTTGAGTTCCCTTGCTCTTACCAGAAAGGCAAAAGCAAAGATGATTTCACATGGAACAGGTAATAAATGGCAAAGTCTGAGAATGACAAACCAGTAGAGCCACAAAAAGGAGACAAATAGGTGTCCTGTGCAATGTCACAGTATGTTGAAGGGTTGGAACTAGATATTTTTTAAGGTCCCTTCCAACCCAAACCATTCTATGATTCTATAGTGTTCTAGCCCTATCCATGACCTATCCACAGTCTCCTCAGGGCAGTGTTTCTTCTGGGAAGGTGAAAAAGCTAGAAAAGATGGATTTTTTTTGCACTTGGAAAATGCACTGTTGTCACTGCTGCTGCCAGCAGTGGAGCAAGGTCAGTGGCAGAGACAGCCCAGGTGTCCCTCCCTGAGTCATGCCACCTGGCAACGCCAGCCCTTGGCTCCTGCCTAGTATTTCCATGTGCAAAACTACTGCCAAGTGCTGTAGTAGGAAGAATAGAGATCATTAATGATTCACAGTGCTGACAGGCCCTAACAGCTGCAAATCCTGGGCACATGTTTTCCTTCTGAGGCCCCTGCGTCAGCTCCGTGTCTCCCTGAGTTGCTGTAACATGTCATTGTCTGATGTGGCCCCTCAGAGATTGCTTTTTCCACTTCCTCAACTCCAGCTACCTCTGCCAGTTACTATCATGTGTGCTAATGCCAAAATGTTTGTCACTTACAAGGTTTCTTCAGAGATTTACTAAGGTCTCAGATATTCTTCTCTGTGGGGTGTACCAGGAAAAGGAGAAAGCACGAAGGAAGTGTACTGACCTGAGTGTTAGCAGGTTTAAATTGTGTTTACATGCTTCAAATGCTAGAAATAATAAGGAAATAAGTCTAAAACATGCTTTAAAATCAGAAAATATTTTGGGTCATAAAGGTCTCTTGACCAACACCCTGCTCAACACAGGAACAACTTCCATGTGGTGCCCAGGGAGGTGGTGGAGTCACCATCCCTGGAGGTGTTCAAGGAATGACTGGATGTGGCACTCAGTGCTCTGGTCTAGTTGACAAGTTGGTGATGGGTCAGAGATTGAACTTGATGGTATTGGAGGTTTTTTCCAACCTAAATGATTCTGGGATTCTGTGAAAGTTGGATCACTTGCTCAGGTCCAAGGATGGGAGTTTCCACAGCCTCTCTGGGCCCTGTCCCAGCACTGCACCTCTCACATTATGGATTTCTTTTTCTTTTTGTTTGCATCCCATTGGAATTCCCCTCACTGCATCTTGTGTCCCTTTCTCCTTGTTTTTCCCTGTGCAGCTCTGAGAAGACTATGACTTCATCTTCTCTGCACCTTCTTTTTTTTGAATCTGAGCTATTGATTTACAGCTCAGCCTTCCAGAGAAGTTCCATGAGGGATAGTTAAATCTTGGTTTCTCCAAGTATTATCTGTACTGATTACATGGAAAGAGTATTCTTAAGTTTTATGAGAAGAGCTGGGGAGATTCAATCCCTCTTCCCATTAATTTTTTTTCCCATTAAAATTTTCCCTGCTGAAAACAAAAAATCATCTGATCATCTGAGCAGAGATAATTCTGACTCCTTGAATTCTGCACCTGTTATATCACTGATATCTGGGGAGTTCTCCTGGTTGGTTCTGGAAGCTGAAATGTAAATAGGAGCTTGACTGACGTGTCCAATGCTGAGTGTCTGTACTGCTGAATGTTGGCAAACTACCTGTTTTGGCTTAGGCCCATGTCAGTTAGTGCTCTGAGACAATACCTGGGGATGGTCTGGGAGACAGAATGTGCCAGGGATTGCTCCCATTAGACAGCACGGATGGGATTGCATCAGGTTTGGCTTTTTTCACTCTCATCTGCCAACACTGTTCCATCAGACATCCTCCCTGTGAGTGGAAGGTGAGGGACAGGCAGTGATGTCTTCTCTCTGGCAACCAGAGACAGGACACGAGGCAATGGCCTGAGGTTGGGTCAGGGGAGGGTTAGGATGGATGTGAGGGAAAGGTTCTTCCCCCAGAGGTGTTTGGGCACTGAACAGCTCCCCAGGGCAGTGGGCACAGCCCCAAGGCTGACAGAGCTCCAGGACAGTTTGGCCAATGATCTCAGGCACAGGGTGCATTGTTGAGGTGTCCTGGGCAGGGTCAGGAGTTGGACTAGATGATCCTTGTGGGTTCTTTCCAACTCAGGGTACTCTGTGATCTCCACAGGATCTTGTGCCACATCTCTGTCAAGCAACAGATAATCTTGGTCTGCTACATAGATCTCATATGGTAATGTAATTACAACATAATTGTGATTACAGCTACTTTGAAGTGGAAAAAAAAGATCACTGTAAATATACTAATTATGCCTTAAACCCAAGAGCCATAAAGTCCACGCAAGACTCTGAGCCAAGTTCTCTGCAGCATGGCATGGACATACTGTACCACTTGCTCTGAAGGTTGCAGAACAATTCCTGGTCTGGTTTTAGGGGGCACTGTAGATGTAAGTACTTGGTGATGGGATTAGTGCATGTTCCAGCATGTGAAAAGCTTAGACTTCAAGGCAGGCAACGGCTTCCCTAGTCAAAGTCTGTCTGTCCAGTCAGACCACTAGAAAAGAGAGAAATAGACCCTCACAGAAGGAATTGTCACCACTTTTCCCACTTTCGTGTTGGATAGTCAGCCTTTCTCTCTCCTTGCTGTTTTCTATCCCAGCTCTATTCCTGTCCTTTTTTCCCTCCACTTCCTGAAGTAAGGGTGTCTTTACCTGAATCTTGAGATAGCCAAATACAATATTTTCCTGCACTGCTGAACAACCTTGAGGCAGCCTTGTGCCTGAATATTCATAGGGTTCCTTGGGCAGGTGCTGGAACCATCCTGAGTGCTGCACCAACTCTGACAGCTTCTTTGCTTTGATCAATGAACTATCATAAATACAAGGCATAGGAAAGATGGAGAGGATTATTTTTGTCAGAAGGGAAGGACTTGCTTCAATCAATATGCTGTACCAGTCAACTGAAGCCAAGAACTTCTGCAATGATGTAACCCTGCACAATCCAAGCACAACAGCTTCTAGCACTTTCCTACAGAAATGAGCAGAAGACTCTATGTCATGATAAAGACCTTGGATTTGATCAGTTCAGGGTTAGGGGAGCTGAGATGAGTTTGAGAGTGTTTTGTTTTCCTTTGGAAAACATCGTTTACACTGAACAAGATTTGCCTAGGTCAGGATGATGGTTCACTGGGGAAATTACCTGGCATTGGTGCTCTGGGTGGTGTGTGTGTGTGTGCTATGATGCAAAGTAGGAAACACACACTGCTGACTGCTACTTTGCAGCTGTTTTTCCCCACCAGCATCTTCCTAAGGAAGCAAAGCTTTGGGAGAGAGGCTCAGATGCCATTGGTAAACACAAGGTGTTTGAGCTTGAAAGGTCTGTCACTCGCTATGTGCTTTTGCAAAAAATATGGACTAGGGAGAACAGAATGACTTTGAAGCACAAATATGTGATTCCTCCTACCCCCAGTTCTTGAAAGAAGATGAAAAAAATGTCACAAAGGTTCTCCCTTAAATGATATTCTTTTCCTCCCTCAGTTTACATCCACAGAGGCTGCCCCCAGGTCACAGACATTGTTTAAGAATATTGGGTTTCTCTCTGCTATTACTGATGCACAAAGCTACAGAAGGGGCTGAAAAGACTGGAAAAATAGAAACAGCCAAGAATTATAATGATTTTTTTTAATCTGGTAATGGAGATTTCTTTCTTGACAACTTTCTTGCAGTCAAAGGAGGATTGTAATGGCTTTTGCTTCTGGGCACTGTATTTTAGGAGAGCAAGGTGCTCCTCCTTTGCAAAATTCAGGAAGGATTTTAATTTCACATTTTTACACACTTGAGAAGGAAAATTACTAAAATGTCTCTCAGAGATGCTGTGGAAATATTTCTGTGATTGCTGCTGTCTCTTGTGTTGGCGATTGGTAAATGTGCAGTTTTCTGTTGGCTGAGGTGATAAGATACAAAAGCAAACTCAGGCATAGATTCATAGTATGTTAAGGGTTTGGAGTGGAGCTTAGAGATCATCCACTGCCAACCCCCTGCCCTGGGCAGGGACACCTCCCACCAGAGCAGGTTGCTCAAGGCTCAGCCACCCTGGCTGTGAACACTGCCAGGGTTGGGGCAGCCACAGCCTCCCTGGGCAACCTGGGCCAGTGTCTTACCACCCTCACAGGGAAAACTTCTGCCTAAGATCTAAATTTTCCTCTTTCAATTTCTCTCCATTGCTCCTTGTCCTGTCCCTGCAGCTCCTAACACAGATCCCTCTGCAGCTTCCCTGGAGCCCCTTCAGCTCCTGCAGGTTGCTCTGAGGTCTCCACACAACCTTCTCTTCTCCAGGCAAAAATCAGGTGTCCAAACTGCCTCACAAACAGCAGTCTCAGGGTAACCAGGCAGTTACCTCTCTTAAAATTCCTTCATTTATCTGACCATCTCTCATGTTCTCTCCATCCTCCTTCTCTTCGATTTCTGCAGGTGATCCCAGGATTCTAGCTGCTTTCTTTAAGCTCAATAATTAGGCCATCACTACCTTCATCCCCTTTCCCTGCCAAAAGAAGTCAGAGAGAAATATAAAGACCTAGTTTCTTGTTACTGATTTCCCATTTCTACTTTGTGCAGTTTATAGACTGCAGAGAAAAAATAACTGAGAAATAAGGCTGGAAGTGACATTTAAAAAGACATTTAGAAAAAGAAGGTTTAAAAACTCTCCATAATTTCAGCTGGGTCAATGTTTTGTTTCAGGCTGTGGTATTTTGATAACCTGGAAATGTATTAGAACAGAACTCCAGTCATGTTTCCTGAGGAAACAAGCCTTATCCATCACTCTGTGTGGCCTCCTCACAATCACTTTTGAAGCTTTGGCTGGTACTTAGGCTTTTAGATTTGTTGCAGATCTTCAGATGGATTCTACAATTGGGCATGGCAACATTTGTCAGTGTGTGGAGCTGTCAGAAATACTAAATCCCTACCAATATAATGCAAACAGATTGAGTTAACCACACTGTCCTGGGCTGCATCCCAAGGAGTGTGGGCAGCAGGTGAGGGAGGTGATTCTTTCCCTCTGCTCTGCTCTGGTGAGACCCACCTGGAGTGCTGCACACAGTTCTGGTGTCCTCAACAGCAGAAGGACATGGAACTGTTGGAGCAAGGCCAGAGGAGGCCTCAAAGCTGCTCAGAGGGTTGGAGCAGCTTCCCTAGGAGAGAGTTGGGGCTGTTCAGCCTGGAGAAGAGAAGGTTGTCTGGACACCTCAGAGGAACCTGCAGGAGCTGAAGGGGCTCCAGGGAAGCTGCAGAGGGATCTGTGTTAGGAGCTGCAGGGACAGGACAAGGAGCAATGGGGAGAAATTGAAAAAGGGAAATTTAGATTTTAAGCAGAAGTTTTCCCTGTGAGTGTGGTGAGACACTGTCCCAGGTTGCCCAGGGAGGCTGTGGCTGCCCCAACCCTGGCAGTGTTCACAGCCAGGTTGGATGAGCCTTGAGCAACCTGCTCTGGTGGGAGGTGTCCCTGCCCAGGGCAGGGGCTGGGGCTGGATGATCTCTAAGCTCCATTCCAACCTCTCAATACACTATACACCACACACACCATCAGGTGCAGCTGCCAAGGAATCTCTCTAAGAGGAAGCTACAAGAACTGTTTCCTTTTCATGAGTGCTGCTGCTCCCATTGCTGCACATAAATATTGTTTCAAATAACTCTTTCACTCAGTGTCCCTGTGAAGTAGCTTCAAAAAAAGCTTCTTCTGCTTTGAGTGGAGCCTGAAGGGTTGTGTGCTTTTATTTCCCAGGCAGTAAGAGTGCAGCCACTGGCTGTATCTGCCTGATGCTCTGATTCAATAGTGGAACTTCCACGTTCAACAACAGGTTAGTTTAGGTCAGACTTTGTAGTTTTGTCTACAAAGCAATTAGAGTGCAAGAAAATAAAACTGACTCAATCATGCCTTTTTTTATTATAGCTAAATTGTTTCCTTGAACAAAATATTGAATCAGCAGCTGTTTGCTTTCAATCCACATTTTTTGCTTATCTTTGTTTCATCTCAATAAAAAACCTTTCTGCAATGAGCATCAGCTCCACAGGTCTGATTCCATAAGAATTTGCTAGATGTTTTCAGGCATGTACAAGACCCAGAATGACTGGAAATAAAAATTAAAACCAGAAAAAAAATCTTTACATGTTAAGAAATAGCAACATTTTGTCTGGGAATGAGCAATTTGGTGATGCCTAAACCACCATTTATTGTGTTGTTTCACTTAAACTGCATAATAAAGTCTATAAATTTGTTTGAAAAAATCGAAGGAGTTGCTATGAAATTGCTATAATTGTTGTAATTGCTGATATCTTTTTTTAATACAGCTATAGGCAGCAAAAGGGAATTGTAAGCACTGAAATAACTTGTAAATTGGTTTTTGTAAATGGGTGATGATCAGTCACAGGTTGGATATGATGATCACAGAGGTCCTTTCCAACCTAAATGATTCTGTGATTCTATGATTTGGCCAACAGGCTTTTCTAGAGTATTTAATGATGGAAAAGATTTCATTTCTGGCTTTTTAAAAGGTGGAATTTTGGCTGTGGAATACTGAAGTCTAAGGGCTTTTAGCAAGAGGCACCAATTTCCTCTCTAAAAACAAGGTAATATGAGAAATAACTGGAATATTACAGAAAGACCAGAAAGACCTGGCAGTGCTGGACTCATCCTAGATTGCCACATCCAGTTTCTGCAGATCTCTTAAGGAATCTTTAAGGTCCCTTCCAACCTAAACCATTGATTCTATGATTCTACGAACCAAAAAGGTCTATTCAATCCACATCAACAGGTCCCTCAAGAGCTGAACTGGTGAATCCTAACTGGAATATTACAGAAAGACCAGAAAGACCTGGCAGTGCTGGACTCATCCTAGATTGCCACATCCAGTTTCTGCAGATCTCTTAAGGAATCTTTAAGGTCCCTTCCAACCTAAACCATTGATTCTATGATTCTACGAACCAAAAAGGTCTATTCAATCCACATCAACAGGTCCCTCAAGAGCTGAACTGGTGAATCCTGAATATGGTTTAGGGGTTACAGCAGTGACAGGTTAATGACTTGATGAGATGATCTTAGAGGTCTCCTCCAACCTTCATGATTCTATGATCCTCATTTCTCCATGCACTTCCTAGACCTTCCCAATGAGCCTGACAATCTTGATGGCATTTGATTCTGGGTGGCTGAAGATAGAGTTTAATACAAAAATAAGATACTATTATGGATTTAAACTTTCTTTCTACAGTAGATGTATGAATCTCACCAGAACAGGCTGCACTGGAGTTATGTTTTTTAAATAATTGACATTTTTGATGGTACATTAGCCTTCAGCTGGCAAAACCCATCTAGGTTTATTGGAGCTAGCAAAGCTCAGCATGGGCACCAGTATTTCAAAGCTTTCAGAGCCTTTAGATGTTTTGAGAGAAGAATTGTTTCTGCTTTTTCCATCTCTCCTGACTTGTGTAGGGAGAGGCTCAGCCTCTGAAATGTGTGAGCTGTCTATCAGGGCTGTGGTCACAGACAATACACACTGCTCTTGTTAGAGCTGCTATGTGAAACAATGAATATGCTGCAAGAAAATGTGGATTCTATGTCTTTTTTTAGTCAGGTACATGTAGTCAGACTCATTGAAAGAAAGAGCTGATAAAGGAGATGACCTTTTAAAGAGAAAAACTGTGCAGTAAACAAAAGTATTGAGCCTGCAGAGGAGAGCTTTTGATAAATGAATAGGCTGGTAACGAGAACACACTTCTTGTGCATCCAAAAGCAAAATTAAATGGAAAACTGAGGTGGTAAAAATAGAGCTTGGCTGCTTCAGAGAGGCTTTCAGTGCATGAAATAAGAGTGGAGCATTTGCAAACAAATTAGCTTGTGTATTGATAGGTTTCTGGTTTTCTTCTGGCTGAAAGCTAACTCAAAGACCATTTGTGAGGTGAAGGACAGTGTCAGAGGGGCAATGCTTTGCCAGGAATGATCACAGAACCATTTAGGTTGGAAAAAACCTCCAAGATCATTGAGTCCCACCTGTGACCCACCACCACCTTGGCAACTAGACCAGAGCACTAAGTGCCACATCCAGAAGTTTCTTGAACACCTCCAAGGATGGTGACTCCATCACCTCCCTGGGCAACTTCTCCCAATGCCTGACAACCGTTTCCATGACAAATTCATCCTGATGTACAACCTGAACGGCTTGATATAACAGAGAGAAAGGACCATATTTACATTTGAGAGGGTGACAGGAAAGAGTTTGCAGTATCCAGCCTTGTCTGAGTCTGTCCATGGTATGAGATTCATTTGTGGTGTTCCAGAGAGTACCTTTGTCTCACTCCTTTTAAATCTGGTGACAAAACAGCCTCTTTATGCTTGAGCTATAGTGTCTTTCTTGTTGTCCAGGACAAAGTGTTCCAGGCCAGGTTGGATGGGGCTTGGAGCAACCTGGACACTAGTCCAGGGAAGGTGTCCCTGCCCATGGCAGGGGGTGGAACTGGATGATCTTTAAGATCATCATGGCCATGGACACATGTAATATTCACATTTCTCTATTTGAAACCACTGACCTGTCCTCTGAGGGTAACAGGGGGTTCATAAGTGAACAGATGCTAAGTAAGATATTTCATTTCTCTTCTGACAGTATAACTTTGTTGTTCATGTATATACTGTGATCAGTAAACATCAGAGATGATTGGGCCTTACTTCAGTGCTAAAAAAACAATTTCTGAGTTCAAATATAGAGTCTTAGACTTATTTTTTTCCTAGCCTTGCTAGTTTCCAAGGAGATCTAACCATGTAGATTGTCTGCAAAGGTGGTAATTAGCCAGCAATGAGCAAGATGGACACAAAGAACTTCTTGGCAAAAATCAAAATTTCAAAGCAGTTCTTTCTTCTAGTGTCTAGGATGCAGGAGCATTCTGATCAGTCCTTTTCAGCCTTTGAACAGGCCTCCTAATTTGCCTCCACACTATGGATTTGTAAACAACTGACTTGCAGATTGGTGCTTGAGCAGAAAAATGTCCTCAGATTGATTTGGATTGGATTATTTTTCCCTCAGAATATCTGGCAATTAAAAATAAAAGCCAACACATTCTACTGCCTGCCTAGAAATAATAACAGTTTCATAGTTCCAGAGTATGTCAAGGGGTTGGAATGGAGCTTAGAGATGATCCAGCCCCAACTCCTGCCCTGGGCAGGGACATCTCCCACCAGAGCAGGTTGCTCAAGGCTCATCCAACCTGGCTGTGAACACTGCCAGGGTTGGGGCAGCCACAGCCTCCCTGGGCAACCTGGGCCAGTGTCTCACCACCCGCACAGGGAAAACTTCTGCTTGAGAGCTAATCTAACTTTACCCTTCAATTTCTCCCCATTACTCCTTGTCCTGTCACTCCAGTTCCTAACTAAGTTTAGCAGGTTCTTATCTCTAAATTACTCTCTTGGGAATACCACCTGAATTTCTTTATTAATCTAACCCACAAATATAACACGGTTTGACTATATAATAACTATATTTTCCTCCTTAAGAGAAGAAATCTATTTAGTTGAAAAATATTTACCAATTTTGACCCACATGTCCAGATTTTAAGCTAGAATCCTTAAAGCATCATTTGTTCTGTAAATAAGCCCTTCTCTGTTAAAAAACCTCATAGTCTATGTCTCAGTGTAACTTTCAGGCACATCTAGGATGATGCTAAAAGAGAAGCTTTAAAAGTTCTTTCCAACATCAGTTGTGGAAAGGTCAGTGTGGTTGAAAGTTACCTAGACACAACCTGTGAAAATTGGAAAACCTTCCAGTTTAGGATGGATTGTCACTTTGGGAAGTTGGGGTCACTCTCCTGCCATGTCTCAAGTGAAAGGACAAGAGGAAATGGCCTTAAGGTGCACCAGGGGAGGTTCAGATTAGATATTAGAAAATGCCAGAGTGTTCAGGCCTTGGAAGAGGTTTCCAAGGGAGGTGGTGGTCCCTGGGAGTGTTCCAGAGGCATCTGGATGTGGCCCTTGGGGACATGGTTCGGGGGTGATGATGGTGGTGCTGGAGTGATGATAGGACTGGATGAGCTTGAAGGTCTCTTCCAACCCTGATGAATCTGTGACTCTCTGATGTGTATTACTACAATTTTCCATAGGACTGGATGAAGTTTTGGACCTTGTTTCTGACTTTCACACCTCCCATCTATCCCAATAAGGACCTTCTTTGTGTTAAGAAATGGATATTTATTTACATCTACACAGAATATGTGGGAGTGATGTGTGAAATGAATAGTGAGGACCTGAGATCCATGGAACACAAAACAAGGAATGTGCATTCAGGAGGGGGTGGGTGAAATGCACTGGAACCTCTTTCTTTACTGTATACAAACATTTTTTTACCATTGGATGCTGAGCTCTGAAATGGTGACTAAACCCTTTATTTTGGGGCTGTATGTCCTCCTCCAGCTTTGGGAGACTGATATTTCGTTCTGTATGTGAAGCTGCAGCAGACACACTTTGATCTGGAGCTTCCTCAAGCAGGCAACAGGGAGCAGTAGCAGAGCAAACATTTCCTTCTGCCTTTGGCTGCTGGACACAGCTCCTGCTCCAGGAGCTCCGTGTCTCTCCTGTCCTTAGGAGCCCAGAACTGGACACAGCACTCCAGATGTGCCTCCCCAGGGCTGAGCAGTGGGGCAGGATCATCTCCCTGAGCTGCTGGCAATGCCCTTCCTGATGCCCCCAGGATATACCATATAGTACAGAAAGAGAAAGGAGACGCATAATGACCCACACTGGGTGTTATTTGTGCAGGTCCCAAAGAAGCTGCAACTTCATTTCTAAGTTAATCTTCAGCCTGAGTTGGCATCCACACAAGGAACCTGAGCTGCCACACAGCTGCTCCCAGTGCATGACACCTTCACCATGCTAAAGTGTTTATTATCTCTGCCTTCTTATACAGAGCAAGCTCTGCTAGCAGCATCTGGCAAGTCATTAATAACAGCTGACTGTGATAAATGTCTATTAGTTACAACTGATTTCAGCATTTCGTGGCTGACCTGAGCGTAGGCAATGTAACCACGATGCTATTCACATGGAAATGAAGTACAAGTCCTATTGCAGGGATGGTTAAATGGGCAACCTCTTGCTTTTCATCTGTGGTTAACAAATTGCCTGACTTACTTGTTTTCACCTTCTCTCTCTTACTGCTACCTTATTTGTTTTTATATTTAGCATTAGAATGACCTCTCTGGTATTGCCTTGTCTCTTCTCTTTGGTAAAGCCTCCCTGTCTAATCAATGAGCAGCAGTGCTCCTTGCTCACCCTGCTCATCCTCTCAGTGCTGTTTGAGTGTTCTGATGTTCTTGTGTCCAGACAAAATTAATAACAGGAGCTAAAAAACGCAGCTGGGCACACTCTTCTGTTTGTAGGAGGCAGCAATATATAATGTTATCTCCACACTGGTGAGGGAAAAGCAGTGCTCAGTGCTGTTCACAGAACACTCCTTCTTTGGCAGGCTGAACACATTTCATCTGTGGTGTTATCCTAGGAACACTAATGCAAATGAGGGTGGCCTGGAATCTCCTCTAAGAGAAGCCATAGCTTAGTCAGGGTGAAATTTCAGGGGGCACACTATGCTGTGCATCAGATCTGGTGATTTGAAAGGACCTTTTGGACCTTTTGATTAAAAAGATTCCCAGCATTTGTTCTCCTCCACCTCCTCAGAAAGCTGTCACTGTTTTCAGTCCTTCTGTTCCCTTCTCTTCCTACTTAAAATAAAATGAAACTGCCTCTGGTCAAGTGACTTGAAGCTGGAGAACAAGTCTGTATCCATAGGAGGGAACACCTACACTGTTTTCCTGTGGAAAGGAGCAGGGGACAAAGCAGGGGACTGGCAGCTCTGTCCATGGCATCTCTGACCAAGGCACTTAACACTGGACTCAATATTGGGCTAGATTCCTGTTTTACTTGAGAGCTCAGTTTCTTGTCAGATCCAAAAGCACAGATGAACCTACCCTGGACACATTGGACCCCTGACCACCTACATAGAGTCTTAGAACATCCTGACCTGGAAAGGGCCCACAAGGATCATCAGTCCAACTCCTGCCCAGGATACACTACAGTTTCTTACTTGACATCCAGCTTTCCATTAGACTAATGTCAACAAAGGCAGGGAAGGCTAAGCTCATCTCTGAACTTCCATTAGAACTCTCCTTCACACCCCGTCAGCTCCAGGATGGCTGAAGCACATCAGGCTGTTAGGAATCAGGAAACTCTTCACAATGAAACCAAGAAGATGTGCCAGTAATCTCAAGAATTTGGGATCCATTTGCAGATTCCCTTCATCAAGATGGTTATTTTTTTCCTACATGCTATTCTCTCCTTGGGCATTATGGGCAGAACTTCAGCATCCAGGTACAAGTGGAAAATTGCCTCTGTGTTCCTTCACCATGCAACCTCCCTGTCTGCATCACTCCTGTGGGCAAGCAGCTGGCAGAGCAGCTTCCCACACCTCCTCCTTGGCAACTCTCTGCCCTGTGCAGGCACAGCTTGTAGTCAGGAGGCACAGAGAGACCAGGAGTCCTCACAGCACCCAGATATCCTCACAGCAGGGAGCTTGGCACAGCCTCAGCCTTAGGAAATGGGAACAGGCTGCCCAGGGAGGTGGTGGAGTCACCATGCCTGGAAGGGTTCAAGAAACAACTGGATGTGACACTTAGTGCCATGATTGAGTTGCTAAGGTGGTGTTTAGCCAAAGGTTGGACTTGATGATCTTGGAGGTCTTTTCCAACCTTAATGATTCTATGGAATAATCTGTCCTGGAATTTACTGCATTACAGAGACAGCTCTTACATTCTTTCTCCTCTGCATCCTCTCTGTAGCCCACTGTGAAAGCATCAGGCCCACTTCAGCAGTGGCCACTTGGACAAAAGCAGGTTGGATGTCAGGACAAGGTTCTTCCCCCAGAGGTGTTTGGGCACTGAACAGCTCCCCAGGGCAGTGGGCACAGCCCCAAGGCTGACAGAGCTCCAGGAGGGTTTGGCCAATGCTCTCAGGCACAGGGTGCAGTGCTGGGGTGGGTGTCCTGGGCAGGGACAGGAGTTGGCTTGATGATCCTTGTGGGTCCTTCCAACTCAAGATATTCTGTGATTCTGAGCAGCCTTTGCTCCTGTGTGAGAGGCTTTGCAGAATGGGACTTGGGATGCCTCTTCCAACTTGGGATTTGTAGAATCACGAACAACTGTAATGCACATGCTGATATTTAAGTTAAATAAATTTACTTGGTGCTAGTTGCAAATTCAAAAGTCTTCTGCCATGGAAAAGGATATTAGAAGTAATACAAGCATTCAGTTTTTCTTCTGACCCTGGCAAACATCAGTAGGAAAGAAGTGTGATGATCACTCTGGTGACAAGGGATATTATTAGCATTTGCTTACACTTCCTAACTTCTGCTCTGGATGAAGTGGTGAATGCATGGGAATTCTTTGACATGGAAAAGAGATGCTGTGGAAATGGAGAGAATCTGTTGTTCTAAATGAAGGGATTCAAATAAGGCAAAACCATACGTAGAGTTTAATAGATGTGGGAGATAATATCATGGTTGTTGCAATGGAATGAAGCAGCAAAGAAGACTTAGGTTGTGTGTCACGATTTGGTTTTCTATTTCTTTTCACTTGGCTTTTCATCCTCATTAACTTTTCTGCCCAAAATAAAAGAGAAATACAATTGATTTCCAAGTTGCACTGGGATATCTCTGAATGTAAAATCCAGTTTGGATGTTCTGTCATTTTCCTTTGCATTTTTTAGAGCTCCTCCTGAATTTTAGAGCTTTGTAGCACAAGTTTTGAGCACAAAACTGGTGGAAATCAATATCATCTTAATATCTTGTGTTCTCATTTCTTTTTTTGGACTGTGCTTTCATGCTCTCACATGCTTTCAGAGGAGTTGAAAAGGCCAACCAAGATGATCAGAGGGATGGAGCAGCTCTGCTATGAGGAAATGCTGAGAGAATTGGGACTCTTCAGCCTGGAGAAGAGAAGCTTTGGGGTGACCTAATTGAGGCCTTATAGTACATGAAGGAGCTACAGGAAAGATGGAGAGAGACTATTGACAAGGGATGGAGGGACAGGACAAAGGGGAATGGCCTTAAGCAGAAGGAGTGTAGGGTTAGATTAGCTAGTAGGAAGAAATTCTTGGCTGTGAGGTTGGTGAAGCACTGGCACAGGTTGCCCAGAGCAGCTGTGGCTGCTCCATCCTTGGAAGTGTTCCAGGCCAGGTTGGATGGGGCTCGGAGCAGCCTGGGCTGGTGGGAGGTGTCCCTGCCCACAGCAGATGGTGAAACTGGATGATCTTTCAGGTTCTTCCAACCCTAACCACTCTATGATTCTATGAGTTGTCAACGTGCCAGTTTGGCTAATGTCATTTATCAGCACAAGACCCTGAACGCTTCAGGTTACCAGAAGTTAAACTCTCCTCACCAATAATCCAGCAAGTTATGAGCTCCACAGCTGTGGGCAGCAAAGCAGAGTTTTGCAAGAGTCTTAAATCTCTTAATTATGGAGGAAAAATGAGGAAGAGCCGATGAGAAATGAGGGATGCCACAGCAGAGAGGCTGGGCTGCCTCTTCCAACACAGTTTACTATCCGGGCCCTGTCTAAACAATGTCTCTCAGTACTCAGTACCTCACATTAAAGTAATTATTCATGCCAAGGTAGTTGTTAAGACTATCAATATTAGCTCTGCTTTCTATTGTGCAATTTGTCAGCCTGTTAGAGCATTTCAGAGGAGGCACTTGGCAGCTTTATGTTGAGCACTAGCCTAGTGAGCATGAAGCTATAAATCAAGTCACCTCCTACCAGTTGTACTCCTCTAAGTCATTCTTTTCCAGTAAAAAAGAGAACAAATTATCCTTTCCCTCATACATATTGAATTTTTTTCACCCTAAATAATAATTTTTTTAGCCTGATCCTCATCCCAAAAGCTTCAATATTTCAACTGCCCTTGGCAATGTGGCTGCTATTGGGACATTGTCTGGCATGAGTGGCATTTGGCAGGAGCAGAAGCATTTGGGGAGCAAGGAGGGAAGTCCTGAGATGGGCAAATTTTCACCCTGGACTGAAGAGTCACTCAGCAGTTCCTTATTTTCCTTGCCATGTCTGACGTTTCCTCACATAGCATCCTCTTTCCTCCTCACATTGAATTTCACATCGTTTGAGCTTCTTCTCAGGTGACTCTGAAGAAATTAAGACTTTCCTATTGTGAAATTCATGAGCTAATTAAGAATTCTCTTTGTTATTATGAAATCAGTCTATTAATTTAATATATTTTAGGAAATATAATATATAAAGGCATAAAATATACAAT
>NW_008685251.1:28307-37886 GCF_000695815.1 Acanthisitta chloris | reverse complement strand
TGGCACAGAAACTATGGCATGGCCACCAGTACAAAATATTTATGGGGTACAAGCGCCAGATCACAGTTCAGCCTTGTCCTGAAACAATTATGGATGCTCAAAGTCTGTGATGCTCCCGGTGGCATTGTCACTCAACATCAGCCATCTAACATAGCTCATGAACTCAAGCAGGGTTCAAGTACTATGGCAGTCTGGACTTCACCCAGTACTGTTGGCTGAAAGGAGACAGTTATCTCTGCACTGAAGAGTAGAGTTTACCTTCTTAATAGCACCTCGGATAGCCCATGCAAGAACTACACTGATAAATCATTCTTGGACTACTTTGTCTTGACTTGTGCTACACATAGGCTCCCATGAGAGTATTCTATGTCCTTCTGTGCTGTTGTAATTGAAGTCACTGTATTTATCAGCGAAATGCAGTAAAGACCCAGAAAGCTTCTCTTTTCTTTCTGGGTAGAAGAGTGGTAGAGATTGCAAAAAGCTTTGGAAGACTCCCAGGACTCCAGTGAATGTTGTGTGTGTGTGTATCCTTGTCCTTTTTGTTTTATCCTTGCCTCAATTTATTCACAGCCAAAAAAAATGGTTTTCTTTTACAGCTAGGCTCAATTTAAAGCACCAGACTCTGGTATAATAGTTTTGTGTGTTGTGCTGGTTTGGGCTGGTATAGAGTTAGTTTTCTTTATAGTAGCTGGTATGAGGGTATGTTATGGATTTTTACAGAAAACATTATTGATAATACATAAATATTTACATTATTGCCAAGAAGTGTCTACAGAGAGTCAAGGCCTTTTCTGGTTCTCATGCCACCCATGAGCAAGGAGGTTGGGGAGTTGGCACAAGAAGTTGGTAGAGGACACAGCCAGGACAGCTGACCTAAACTGACCCATGGGATATTCCACAACATATGACATTATGCTCAGCATATGCAGCTGGGGGAAAAAGAAGGAAGGAGAGATGTTTGGAGTGATGGTTCTTCTCTTACCACATTTCCAAACTGACCCATGGGATATTCCACAACATATGACATTATGCTCAGCATATGCAGCTGGGGGAAAAAGAAGGAAGGAGAGATGTTTGGAGTGATGGTTCTTCTCTTACCACATTTCCTTAGGTGTGATGGAGCCCTGCTTTCCTGGGCTGCCCATGGATGGGAAGTGGTGAATTAATTCCTTGTTTTGCTTTGCCTGCGTGCACATGGATTTTGCTTTCCATGTTAAACTGTCTTTATCTGAACACACAAGTTTTCTCACTTTTATTCTTCTGATTCCCTCCTCCATCCTGGAGGGAGTGTGTGAATAAGTGGCTATGTAAGGCTTAGTCACCCACTGGGGTTAAACCACATCATGTGTCAAGGAGGTAAAGGTTGAGAGAAATATCTAAGACGTTTGAGATTAATTATTCTTTAGTTAAGTAGCATTGCAACTTTTGTAGATACACAATATCATCTTTTAAGCTGAACTTCTTTGTCCTAGGCTTGTAGATGTTAACACTAGTGCAATCATTTACATGTTCCAAAGAAAATCCTTTTATTGGATTCCGTGAAACAATCAATTGCAGATATCTTATGGATTTGCAGAAGGGACCTTTATTAAACCCAGCCTCTCCTCTTCACTCACTGTTAGTTCTGGGATTACATGAAGCAGGTACACAAAATAGTGGGTACATATCTAAATTTCTGCTTTCATCTGCAAGTGGTGGTGGGATAGGTGGGTGCCTAGGGAATTTACACACAGATTATGATTTTTATAGGCAGACCTGTGGCCATAAAAATGATTTCAGCTGAAAGAGGGCATTTTTAAATGCACATACCCTTACAAGCATTTAATGAATCACAAGAGAATCTAAATATTCCTGATATAATGGCATTTGGGCACAAGGTACAAATAGGAATGAGGTAGGGGTTTGAAGGCTAGCCTGGTTTTTTTCCTTTTTTCTTTATTTTTTTATTTTCTTCTCTCTCGGGGTTTGAAGGCTAGCCTGGTTTTTTTTCCTTTTTTCTTTATTTTTTTTTATTTTCTTCTCTCTCTTGCTAACTGACATCACATGGGAGAACACAGCTTTCTTGGGAAGGTGCATAGGTGTTTTAAGGTGCACAGGTATTTTTTTAATCAAAATGCTGAACAAGGTGGTTTTTATCCCTGATATTGGCAATGGTATAACTGTCTGTCATATACTGTTCCTCTGCACAAACCCCGTGCAGGGATGACAGTACCTAGGTGTCAAAGAGATCCTGTGTATTCTCATCAGATATTTGAGATATGGATATGAAGCTTTTTATCTCCTTTTCATGCTGGAAAGGCACAGAGGGTATGTTTACAGAGCACACTAATGCAGTGCTATGCAGGATAGAAGAAATTGCTCTAGGACAGCCTGAAGAACAGGCTGGGCAGCAACTCTGTTGCCAAACAGCCTCTGGCTCCAAGAGCCACTGAGCTCACTCCTGCACTTGCCATGGTTTTCTCTGCATGGCTGTCACTCCTGTTGTGGATTTGGGCCTCTGTAAGGACATGTTTTTCATCAGTGTGTGTATAACCACTTTTCATACTGCTAGTCTGAGTTGGGTATCTGAAGAATATGGCCAGAGTTACTCTAGGCTATGCAGTATTTGGATTCATATCTCTAACTTATGGCAGTTTTTCAGGTCAGTAAATTACCTCTTAAATATTGGTCTAGTGGTGCTTCTGAAGGCTGCTGGTGATTTTTATATGTAATTTATTGCTTAGTATCAGACACAGCTAAGCAGTAGAGACTTAAAAGGATCTCAAGAGAAAATTTCTGATCACAGACTCACAGAATGGATAAGGTTGGGAGGTACCACAATGGGTGGGTCATGTAGTCCAGCCTCAGTGCTCAAGCTGGGTCATCCTAGAGCACATGGCACAGGATTGCATCCAGGCAATTCTTGAACATCTCCATAAGCTGGGTCATCCTAGAGCACATGGCAAAACTCTCCACAAACTCTCTGGGCAATCAGTTCCATGTGAGGTCCACCCTCACAGTGAAGTTGTTCTTCCTCATGTTCAGGTGGAACTTCCTGTGCATTAGTGTCTGCCATTGCCTCTTGTCCTATTGCTTGGCACCACTGAGAAGAGCCTGGTTCCATCCACTTGATACTCTCCCTTCAGATACTTGTAGCTGTTGATGAAGTCCCCTCTTGTCTCTTTTTGAGGCTGAACAGGCCCAGGTCCCTTAGGCTTTCCTTGTAAGAGGGATGCTCCAGTCCCTTAATCATCTTTGTTGCCCTCCACTGGATCCATCCAGGAGTCCCATGTCTCTCTATTTCATCCTCCTGATCAGGCTGCCCAGTCCTCCAGAACTTTTCATATTTATTTAATGAAAACAGCCTGGAGTTTTCTACATTAGAGTAGGTGTACCTGGGTTTCCCTGCTGGTATTGTAACCAACTGAACTGCAGTAGTTAACTTGTTTTCTGGGATGAGTGTGCTGTGGTTGACTCAAAAATTAAATTGGAAGTGTTGTACATGTGCAACTGGAGTTGGCTTGGAAGAGCAATGCAACACTAATAAGCAGATGTGAGCCTTGTCAGCTGGGTAGGACAGAAAATGGAGTTGGCAGTGGACAAAGAGGCAAGGACAGTGTAACTGATCATCTCAGCTGTTTGAGGTGTACTCAAGCCTGTTTGAGAAGAATCCTCCTAGAATGGCCAGGCACTGTTTGGGGATTCTATGCACCAGGACTGGTCCCAACAAGGAGCAGACAAGGTAAATGGACTCCCAGGAAGGGTTTAACTGACCACAGACACAGCAGAGCCTGACCTTAATTAGTTTATTATTCTAGCCAGGGAGAATTGCTTCTAACTTGCACAATTACTTGCTGTGTAACTCAGGTCATGCCATAATGACGTAAAGAATAGGCTGAAAAGGCCAAGCAGTCATCTCAGCTCCTACTTTGGCAGACTGTCATAAAAAGGTGCTAGGTTCTGCTAATGGACTTGTGCTTTTTGCTGCTCATCTGGCAGAACTGATAAGAAGAGACAGCAATGATGAGTATTAGAAGCTATCTAGAAGGTTGATGAGTGATTGAGGAGAGGCCACTTTGGACAAATGAAAGAAACAACAGAAATTGGAACATGCAAACTGGGGAAGAGAAGCAAGGTCAGAGAATACGTTAGCAGAAAGATCACTGAGCACAGAGCTATAAACAAACCTGTTCTAGCCAGTTTTCTTCCAAGGGGTTATTGAGATGCCCAAAGGTGGATGTGTATCTGATAGCACTTGCCAAACAACCTGAGTCCCTTAAGACAATGGGCACACAGCACTTGCTAGTGCAACTTAAGTTTGGAACATCAGTGCTTCAGAACACCTAACCTGTTGCAGGTGGTTAGTTTTTACTTGGGTTTGGTTTTCTTTTTTTGTAATACACATTTAATGCTTACTGTAACATAAGCATACACTGCAATTATGCGAGTGATCTTTTCATGTTGGTTACTCATTGCTCCTGATCTTGAGTGGGTTTGATGTTCACTTACCTGTATGTGGCTGCTTTTACACAGGTACTTTGTATTTAGGTATAGATTCACTGTTACTTTTCTTTCTGCAAGTAATAATTTGGTCTTCTGGCACAGGAATTAGGTATGTTGTGAAACATCGAAGCTGTGATGCATTTCCAGCACACCTACATCCCAGTTGCTGTTTTTTCTTTGTTTACAATGTTCTGTTGATCATTCAGGAATTGTTCCTACATCTTAGTAGACAGGATAGGAAATTGCTCCATGCTCAGACTGCCCTTGTCATTCTTTAGTTTCCTTACCCTTGAGCTTGTTCTTAAAAATTCCATCTTTTTCTCCCATTTTTGTGTTGTTCTTAAAAATTCCATCTTTTTCTCTCATTTTTGTGCATTTCATTTCATTTCTTCTGCATCCCAGTCTTTTAATGCAGTTCATGCATTTATGGCAGGGAGGAGAGTTGGTGTGGGTGGAGTTTCCCAGCCTAAGATTTTTCAACTTGTTTTGTACCTTTGTGATGTCTTTCACCCAGGATTATCCTGGGTCATCAGCCAGTGTTAAATGTCATAGTCCATTGTCAATGGGGACAACTTACATAGACAAGACTCTGCTATAAAACAATTCTCTTCACAGATAATCCATGTTTTGCATGTGGTTTTTAAAGATGAGCTATGCTTGCCAAGTAGCTCAAATGGGTATACAAAAATACCAACCGAGGGTATACTTATAATATGTAATCAGTACACCAGGACTAATTCCCATGTATTGGCTCCTCTATCCCTGAGTAAAATTTCTATTTCAAAGTATTAATATAGAACTTCAAGGGCCCCCTCAGGCCTGTTTATCGGGATGGACTGGGCAGAAGCACCATGCAGTCAGTGCTCACAGTCACCCACATTAGGATGTTCCCCACATTTGGGGCTGTCCTGCTTCTGCCTTACTGTGTAGTTCAAAACTGGACAAATTTTCAGCATATTTGCAAACCCTTCCTAACTGGTTTGAGTTGTCTCCTTCCTAACCTTGTAATTGTTAACTACTCAACATTGAATTTGCAAACCCTTCCTAACTGGTTTGAATTGTCTCCTTCCTAACCTTGTAATTGTGAACTACTCAACATTGATTTTTTTTAAGCTTATCTTCACCTACCCAATCCTCCTTTCTTCCCATGGTGCTTTGATATATCCCATGTACCAACTTCTCTCCCTTGTCACATACTGTAACACACAAATCCCTTTACTTAGTTGGTGCAAACTGCATTAATTTTAGATATCTGGGCACCTGTTTTGTACATAATCACTCTGAAATTCTTTGTTGTGTCTAATTTATTTCCTAAAGATGATTCTGGGCTGAACCAAGGGAGAAAGTGTAAGTGATAGCCATTTTTCTCTACCTTACACATGACCTGTGCTGTTCAGATGGCTAAGCTTCTATCCAATGTGTATAAACAAGGCATATAGAGCATTTTAGCTCTCTTAACTGTGATTTATGATTTCCTGATTCCCATCCTGACCACTCAGCATGGGCTGCAGAAGCTATACATTTCAGTGATTTTGCTTCAATTTATGAAAAATAATTATTGATACAGCAACTCCTTTTCCCTCCCTTCCTTCCTTGTGGATGTAGCAGAACTATATAGCTGCTTTGCTTAACTAACCATTCTCTCCTTCTCTCTGGAAATTGGCTGATTCTCTAGGGTGTCAAGTAATAGCCCCCTGGATCTTAGAATGAAGGATAGTAATGCAACTTATTATTTTAGCCTTAAGGATTGCCAATTTATTGTGAAGAGCTGCTTATCTTAACATACTCTACATATACTTTTGTAGAGCTTCTGATGTAATAGGTAACAATAAACAAAGACTGAGCTATTAACTGCTGGCGTCAAGCAATATATTGCAGCTTCAGCAAATTGCCTTCTGAAATACAGATGTGAAATTGTGTTTCTGGCAGGGCTCCTCAAATTAGTTAATTACTAGAGCTGAAACATGGGCTTTGGAGAGGAAAATGGAGTCAGGCTGACTGCTAATGCTTAACTCTGACCTGTATGTACACAATCTAAACTGCTGCTGCTCTAAGAACCCCTGGATTGCAACACACAGGTTGCAGTCACACCACCACTGGCAAACTCCCTTGGGATTAATATTTCACCAGGGGCTTCAGTTTTCCTACATGTGACATTTGTAGTAAAATACACCTTGCACGTGTAGCTAACTACAAGCAAGATTTGCCATGTGCACACCCAAATAGATTTTTGTAACCCCCTAACTCTACGTACCATCTGGTATCTAACACCATGCCCCTATTATGACATTTATTTACTTATCTTAAAGGCTACGTTTGACTTTCTGCAATACTTCTGGGTGTACCAGCTAAACCTGCCCCAGTTTGAATATATTTTCATGCTGTTTTCTTTTATTAGGTGATAAAGCTGAGAGAGCTCTTGAAATCTCCATACATTTGTGTTAAGGAACTGGATACAAGCAAATTTAGCTGTGCACGTTTCTGCAACTCAAAACAGACTCAAAAATAATGGGGATTGATTTGCAATGGATAACAAAAGCACAGCATACAACCCCTACAAGTCCACAACAGCTTAGTGGGGAAAAGTGAAGCTCCTTTGTAACACACCAGAATACCTACCTATGCATAAAATGAACAAAACCTCTATCTACAACTGGCCTAAACCCAGAAAGTTCCCTTTGCATAGTTCTTGCTCTAATAAATGAAAAACTTGATGTGGCACACAATTTACTTTCTTAGCTGCAGCTTCAACGTAGGGATTTTTGTTCCCATGACTTGTCAATGAAAATGTTGCCTCAAAGAACTAACTCTTTTCTCAACACTTCTGAATTTTCAGTTTTCTGCAAGTGAAACATCCCCTGATGATAGGTGTGTACAGACGTGCTTATACACATGTATGTAAATGTCTCTTGAATGTAAGAGCTTCTTTTCCTTTTAAATCACTCCTTTCTTACTGAAACCTTCTGCCTCTCACCCTCTTCCAGGTCCACTGTGAGAACACTGTGCTCCACAAAGAACCCAAAGGCTGATTGTCCCATTTGAAGGTAAGAAAACAGATGTATAAAGAGTGATCTTGACAATTTGCAACAGGAAGGTACTATTTCATCTGAAAGGTGCTTCGAAAAATTCCTCCACATACAGGATGAATTAGAAAAATATTTTTATTTACAAGAGTAAATAATGTAGTGCAAGGAGAGTGGATTTAACCCTCAATAATGCATAGTTTGATGCAATTTATAGTCTGTGATCTACATAATTTTGCAGAGGTGCATGTACACCTGCTGTAAAGGTCAGACTTTTCCTACAGCCACTTACCAGACAGCTTTAAATCAGAGAGAAGGTATTTGCACTCCATACATAGTATCCATATATCCCATCCAACATTTATCAAATAAACTATCACTTAAATAGATGTCTTTTAGAGTTACTGTAGAACATTAAATAAATCCTTGCCAGTGCTATCTATGGAAGAATCAAAAAATAAATTTGTTCACTTTGTGTCACCTGATCACACTTAAATATTCTTTTATTTATTCATTAGGGAAGCTACTTTGTCTAATCAGTGGCTCTTGGCAGGGAGGGAAACATTTTTTTGTGTCCACCAGGGAACTGCTGACACTTGTTAAACATTGAGTAAGGCTTAGCCAGCAGAACTACTATCTTATGATCACACTGTACATCTTCCTGGTGTCTTTTCTTTCAAAGCAAAATACTTTTAGCCTTAAAAAATTAGGATGGAATATAAAATGCCAACAAACTGTTACTCCTGCCATGTACTGAAGTCCTGGCTGCTGTGCCATGGAACTTGGCAAGTGTTGGTGGCTGGGTTTCACTTTTCTGTCATTTCCATGCTTCCATCTAGGAAAACTCTGGTAACTTCACCAATAGATAAGCTCAAATGCAGTAAAGGCAATTGAATCAGAGATGAGATGTGTCAGTAAAACTTCTTCATTAAAACCTGTGGGATGTTTGCTCATTCTTCAGCTAGGCAAAGTCTTTGCATGTTTCCTTCCAGGTCCTTCCATGACATACAGTATGACCATGTGTTGGGTATAGTGAGATAATATGTATCATCTGTTTGGAGTGTTAAATAAATTATAGGGACGGTTTTCCTTTGTAGTGGAGAAATCAGTGAATTACAACTTCAGCTGTTGGACTGCATTATTAATTCCACATACAGGGCTGGGTACCAGTTCTTAGATTTGTGGTTGTTCCTGTCCCATCTTCCCAATGGACATCGACCCCATGAAAACTGTACTTCAGCTTGTACCAAGAGGATTCTGAGGGTTTGACTCCTGCTGTGCCATGTTGTTTGAAAAAGCAGAATCATCTTGCTGTACTAATCTGGTAGCATCCTCATTGCTATTCCCTGAGGAAGGAGGTTCATCTGATGATGGTTCTGATCTTCTTCCAGGAGGATGACGAGCTTCAGGAAAATGTCAAAGTGATTATCAAAAAAGGCTCTGTCTAGGAAGTCTCTTCAGCAATATTTAAACATTATGTGGATATAAAATTACATATAAAGATAATATTCAAAGGTTAGTAAACAGTGAAAGAAGAACATTTGTAACTACATACTTTATATGTATGTTGTATGATTCCCAAGTTACAGAAACTGTAGCTAGTAAGAAAAGCAAGCAGGATTTCAGAATTATTTCCATATTGAGCATATTATTCACAGCTACATGTCCTAATTCTAGAATCTATAATCTTTTTAGATGTAATGGTGTTGCGGTTTTTTTAATACTATTTCCTGTAGGTCTAGATTGTCAATGTGAAAGTAATTTTTTCTGTACCTTATTACACAAATACGTCAGAAATCTTCAGTTTCTGACATAGGCTTAAGCTGCCTCCTGGGGTTAAAACACAACATAAAACATATTTAGTGGAAGAAGTTCTTTTCATAACTGGCAATATTCATTTCACAATTTCCTGATCATATCTTGAGACTTGAATTGAAACAGCTGATTGAACATGGAAACGCTTTTAAGTCATGACTCCTTGCTTCTGCATGTGATAGTAGGAGTTTTCTCACCTTTCCTCAGCAATGTAGTTTCAATGATCACAAAATGACCTATGTGTCAAAAAAGCTACTGT
>NW_008685251.1:17988-28265 GCF_000695815.1 Acanthisitta chloris | reverse complement strand
CTTTACTGAAATAGAAAGATCAATCCTCTTTCTTCATTCTACTATGGCAAATACTTACCAGATAAAGACTGAAAAGACTGCACTGCAAATGCAACAAGAATGGATAAAAGAAAGGTTCCCATGAAGTATATCTGTGACAGTAATTAAAAAACCATAATTAGAGCACTGCAAAGCCAAGGTACTGTTCCAAATGAATTGTGCATGTACCAAAGGAGCAATACATACCAGAGTAGAGTGTAAAATATTGTTCCAGAGAACTCTCATGTGAAAATAAAGCAATGCTAATGAGCATGGACTAATTGATTCTTGGTTGCTATTATTCCAGCACCTACAAGAAGAAGATTAAAACAACTAATTAGTAGCTCTCTACAGTTTTGTGGCATCATTCACCTGGGAATCTCAAGTGGGTTTGCAGAAAACCTCAGTAACCCAGAAAAGCAAACCAATATCATCACTGTCCCACAGATGGTGAAGTAAAAATTGGTCCAGAAATACCAAATTAAACTTACTAAGCATGGAATACCTTACCCTAGGAGTGTATTTTTAATTTTCTTATGAGTTTAAGCATCCAGGCTACCCTTGCCAAGCAGTCACAGTACAAATTCTAACTAATGTGAGTCAACAGCAGTAGGACTTGATTTAGATGTACAACATTTAGTTGCCTAATATACACATATAATTTGGATGTAAATTTTCTCTCTCTATAAAATGACATAGAAGTACCTGCTCCTCTGGACAAAAGTGTAACAGCAGCACTGTTAACTCTGGAATCACTCTCACAGCAAAGCAGATGGATTCAGCCCAAGTGAAGGCAGAATTTAAACTCAAGCTTACAATCCCAGATGGTCCAGAAGCCCTATTTATCTGACTGGTAGTTTCATGTGGAGTGGAGGCAATTTAGGTTACATGTTCAGGCTAACTGCAGTGAAGAATAATTTCAGCAGATTGTTGGTGAACTGACAAATGAGATTTTAATGTTGGTATCATCTCCAGTTTCTTGGAATCATACAATACTCAGCAGCAAAACAGATGATTAACTACTCAATTCTTGGCTCACAGACTCATGTATTAACCATTAGCTCCTCCTTCTTTAAATATTTGAAAGGCAAATCCATAAATCCACCAAATATTGTGTAAGATTCCCATTCCCACTGTGCTTTCCAACACATTGCCTTACTCAGGTAAAGGAAACCTAAGCTCACTAGGTTCCACATTAAATTATGCTATATTTTATCATTAAAATGTTGGTTTGGACTGTATACAAATTGCCAGTCTCTAACATAGGAACTTAAATATATTGAACTGGAAAAGACCTCCTAGATCATTAAATCCAGTCTCTGCTATTTCAGGTAACTACATATAATCAGGGCTCTCAATGGGCATAAACTGAAATATATTTAGGGAATTTAAGTATTTCAAGTATGCTGACCTTAACCTGCCTTAAATCATGCAAGTGAACCAAGTTAATAATTACAGGAATTGCTGTTCTCCAGAGTAAATGCTACTCCTGTGGAAAACCAGAAGATGCTAATTTAAGGGGAAAAAGGACTCACCTGTAATAAAGTTCCTGAAGTAGTGATATGTTACTAGAATGCAATGCCTGATCAATTTCCAAGTGATCCAGAATGTAGGAAGGTATGGAGTTGCCCTCTTCTACCACAAGGGCCAAATTAAAGAAACCCTAACAGTAAAAAAAAAAAGCATGCCTTTTAGCTGTTAATTTTTCACATGTATATTTAAGCATCAAGTATCTAAATAATTGTAACTGTCTTTTATAAATTCATTTAGTATAATGTGATCTTCACTGAATAATTATGAGAACCTTTCCTCTGATCATATGCCCAGGTGAATAGCAAAAACACAAAAGAATTAGTGTTCTGTTGCTGTGACATGGTTTTTTTGAGAAACCATCTGGAAAAAGATATGAGCTTTCTTATTTTTAGTTGCTCTTTAAGCACAGTCACCCTATCAAACTAACTGTTCATGTACCTCTCCTTTCCTTTGCTAGTTTAGCAGTACTGTTTTGTCCCAATATCCTCAAGACAGAACCCAACTATGCTACCTCTAATAAGTTCATATACAAGACACTGCCTGGGGGCATTGTCTTAGGGACAGGGAGAACAATTTTGCACTCAGGACACTTCAGGAGGGTCTGAGGACAAGAAACTCGAGTGCTGAAACACTGCATGTCTTTGGCAATGTGACAAGGTGCATCTTTAAATTATAAAGCATTTTAAGATGAAACTTTTGTTAGCGATCAAAATTCACCCCAGGATTCACTCAATATACCAAGGGAAATGGGCTGCTCTTCTTTTTTACATCCTAAAATGGCAGAGGATAGGACTGGAATACAACTCAGCAGTCTATTAATTCTTCCCCTTGCCATAGCAAAAAATATCGAAGTCACAAGTAAGTCAATTGTGCCAAGGTAAGGTAGCACTGAATTAGGCCCTTCACCTTCAGTTCAGGCAGATGTAGCCAAGGAGAAGAAGCAGCCTCTGCTAAATTCTCAGATTGTTCTAAACTCTGATGTTCTAAACTCTGATGTTCTAAACTCTGATGTTTTATAAACACATCACAACTGCAGACCCACCTGTGAATCTCCCTCCAGTGCAGCTTGTGCATACATTCGCATCGAGAGCTCAAGGTCTTTGGATTGGTTCTGGTAACCATAGTAGTAGAAATCACCCATCTTCAAATAAGCTGGGAGGGAAAAAACCAGTAGAAGATCATTTAGAGTATTTGTAGGAATAGAATTAACCTAGTATTAATGTGATGGAGAAATTAACAGCAATTCTATTTAAAGCACAATATTAGAAAACAAAGTTACTCTTCCTCTCTCTGGTTGTTTCTGTGGGTATTTTAATTTATCCTGGACCAAATATCTCATGGTTTAATGAATTTAGTGAATGATACAAAAAACTGAGACTTAGAGGCTTTCTATAGCATTCCTTCTTCACTTGCTGAATCTGTCTTTGGGCAACCTTAGTCAGGCCCTGCTAACTTGATGAGACTTTAAAACATGCAGTCTATGTGTTTGTTCTGTACTTGTCCTCTTATGTTACTGATGTGAGGAAGAGAAAGTAGTAAAACTGTGTCTCTGTCCAACCCAGCAAGTCTTCTCTCCTTTACCTGAATGGAATCACATTCTCATTTCAAGAGTCTGACCTTCAGAAGTTTATCTGCTGTACCCATGGATCTACCAAAGGATCAACCAAATTGCACCTTGCTAAGGTGTCTACAAACTTCTCAGAAAAGCTAATAGGTTTGCCACCCCTGTGGCTTCAGGATGTATCAATCAGGTATTCACTGTTCACACGTTTAAGTTTTCCACACTGTGTAACTAGATTAATAACTTGAATTATTTTTTACATTCCACTTTTTCACATGCTTATTACAAACCACTTAAATCTTCTTGTGAGACAATCAGATCAATGTTTTCAAATATTGAGTGACACTTTCAAAGGCACCAAAATGACTGACTTAAAGTCACAATGTAGTAAAATTTAAGGCCTGAGGAATGTAACTTATATGCCAATAGATTTATTTTTTCAACAGAAAAATCATTTAGCTCCCCAAGGTAATCTCTGCCACTGTTGATAAACTCTGTACCCTAACAGAAAATCTACTAATAAATCAGATAAGGAGTCACTTAGCCTTTATTAGCTTCTCATGACTCAATTATGATATGGAAGTGTATTTGCTTTTGGATTTTCTCTTTGATAAACTAAACATCACAAGCTCCTAAAGTCTACTGCTATTTTTTTTACTTAAACTTTGAGTCAATTGCTCAGACTCCTAAATATGTAGCCTCTCCTCAGAGCTTAGCTTTTCTTTTTTTCATTCAAATTGTATCCAGTTTATGCCATAAAGAAATTTTCAGAAAAGCTGGGCTGAAACACAACACTCAAACTACCTTTTCTCCCCTGATGTTCCTATCGAAACATTAAAAAGGAAATGTATAATTAGCAGGGATTACTCTTCCCTTCACTTGCTCACTCACAGAGAAGCTGTGGCAAACAGTCTTTGAAATTTAAAACAAGTAAAATTCAGAAAGAATTCCTTATACATACCAAATGATGGTGCATTGACTTGAGAAACAGAGAAATTGTAGTATCTCCAGACACAATCAGTTGCTAGGTATTTCCTTGCTAGGTCCTGTAAGGAAGATTATTGTTTCATTAATACCACAGATAAAAGACTGGAATCACATGATTATTAACAAGTGCTCCTTTCAGCATAATGAGTTGGGAATACATTTACTCACTGGTCTTTCTTCGCAGATGTGTGCTAAATTTGACTGTGACACTTCAATCCCAGTTTCAGCTGCTAAAACGTAATGCAGCAGAGCTTCATGCCTAACATTAGATAAAATAAATCAATGAAAAAATCTAACAAAACTAACATGCGTTTTAGTTATAGTTTAAAGAAAGCCGAAAACACTAAATAAATTGATAAAACTACCAATGAGCAAAACGCTGGTACAGAGTTTAAGAGCAAGAGGCTGGAAACCCATGCAACAGCGACATGTACTGGCAGTGCTTGGGGTAACCAGCCATGCTGGAGCTCAAGAATTTGCAGCCCTTTCCCTCCTGCATAAAGTCAGACTGGCTCCAGTGTGCATTTACCCTAAGTGCCACACTGATGATAAAGCAGAATCGATACTAAGCTCAATTATCTATTTAAATGTTTCAGATGAAACATTCTTAGAAGAATCTCCTCTACTTCAAAAATATCCATAATTAACTTAGCTGTGTGTATATCTGTCTGACATTCCTCTGAGTGCTTATTTGGTATGCTTTACTCTGTTATTTATATGGCTTCTTTGTCTTGTGCTTTTTAGACTATGGGCTTTTTGGGACAGGATTTGTCTCTCATTATATTTGAATGTGTGAATAAAACAACAGTCTCAGTCCCTCTAAAGACTCTAAGCACCTCACTGACTGCAAAGCAAGTACTAAAAGCTAATATTGGATTTGCAGTATAGCAATACAGTATTCTGATTCAAGAGGAGTGCATGTCTCATATTCTCTGTCGCTCATCTATTCCTTATTATGAACACTACACATTTAAAATACAGAGGAAGTCTTTAAAATCATGTGTGCAGTTCAAACAGTATCTGATGCTCATGCCTACAGAGGCTGCAAAGATGGAGCATTAACCTGGAGGCTATTTTGACTGGCTCATTGTATATTGTAGCCTCCTATTATACTCTACAGAAAAGACAATACTAACCATATAGAGAAAAATGAACAAATCTAATCCAACAGCCTGAGATTTGATGACACGGAATTATACAGAAGAGAGAAATCAAAATAGGAGGTTTGGAACAGAGAGAATATTGAAAGGTATTCCTCTGGTTAATCCAGTGCACATTACATGCTACAATAGTACAGGATGAAAACCACAGACAGCTGATACAACTATTTCACTCTACAGATTTTTTTCATGTGGTTCTGTCAGAACTTGAATTATGCTTTGGGCCAACTCCTTCTTCCCTTTATGTCAATGGCTGTTTTCCTCCTGATTTCAGTGGTGCCCCTATTTACTTTTTTCTTTGATGTGATGGCCCAATTATTTTATCATGCTATAAAGTAAGTGAAAAATAGAAAACAAACTCAATGAGAACAGAAGAAACATACCATGAAAGTTCCAGGTAAGCATTGAGAGCTTTTCTGATTACGTGACCCAAGTAGCCATTTTTCTCTGCAATGTGTTTTGCCCAGCTGTGGAAAAGAACAAACAACAAATGAACAGCTGTGTTCCAGTAATGTCATCCCAACTCATGCAGACTCAAAGGGCACAAAAGAATATAGGATCACCTTCTGACTTCTCCCATAAGACAAACTAGGGGATTTAAGAGTAATTGCTGCAACAATCTTCTAACAATTGACTGAATGAGAACATTATGTCCATTCATCTTTATGAGCATGTTAGAGACATCCTATGGTTTTCTCTTGGCAATTTTTTTAAAGAAAACAAGCATAAATTAATAAGTGGCATCAATAATTATCTGTTTGCTTCTTTTCTGCAAAATACCAGTTCTAACACATCAGGAGTCTTATATTTTGTGAAAAATCAAAAAAGCATGGCTTTGTTGGATACAACCTTTCAGAGTTGTTTGGTACAATCTGATTTGTTCTGGAAAAAAAAAGGACTACTAAGAGTACTCAATACCTCTCAAATCTACTGGTCATTTAAATAATACACATATTCAAGCAGGTCAAGCAGTACTGCAGAAGAACCTTTTGTCAAGGACAGAAGCCCCATGAAGTACAAGACATTTAGACTATGGACTTAAAAATCACCAATAATCAAAATAATCACATCAGAAATATATTCTCCTTTAAAAAATGGTCTTTCCTTACATTACAGCTTTTTCTGGATCCCTAGGGAAGTCTTCCATATTTCCTGTGATGTAGTACAGAGAACATCGTAAAGTGCCTTCTATATGTCCTCCTTGGGCAGCTTTATAGAAATAACGTGCAGCAACTGTCTGTGAAGAAACAAGACACAATTAGCAACTCTGCATTATTAATGTTTATTGAGATTTGTTCCTCTGGACTCACTTCATCAAATGAATTAAAATAGGCAACTGGCTAATGAAGGCAAGAGAGTTTAACTACCTTTAATGTACTGAGATGAAATTAATTCCTGTCTTGTAACTTTTTAATAGTTTATGCTAGAAAAAGTTTCGAAAAACATAGATTCTGGGAATATATGTAATGTCAAACAGAAAAGTGTCTCAATGTGTAACTAACACCTGGTAGCACAGAAGTCTGTATGCACTGACGAAAGTACAATTAGTTAATCACTAGCTGGAAAATTAGTATGGGAACCTGGAGAAAGGACTTTTGCACTAGTGATGCCAAGTGAAGGCTGTGGAACAGCAGCAATGCTCAGCATGTCCAGCAGTGCACACCCCCAGTGCTCAATTGAAACCAGTTTCTAAAAGATAGCACAGACTGAGCAAGCAGGGCCAGAGATGCAGAAGTGGGAGGGTTGTGTGACTCTCCATGTTCTCCCCTCAGAAACAGGAATCTGTAAATAAACAGCACACAGCCTGAAATAAGGACGTTCTTCCTCATATTCAGGTGGAAATTCCTGTGCATCCATTTCTGCCTGTTGCCTCCTGTTCTAAGTCTTGGCACCACTGAGAAGACCCTGGTTCCATCCTCTAGACACACTCCAGATACTTAAACTCATCGATATGGTTCCCTTCTCAGTTGTCTCTTCTCGAGGCTGAACAGGCCCAGCTCCCCCAACCTTTCCATACAACCATCAACATATGTTTTCTGTGAGTGAGCATGGACTGCAGAGTATCCATCACAGCCATAACAGAGTACTTCTCCTTGCCCTTGGCTTTGGTGAATAAAGAAACCTGGGCACTTTTAGCTGCACTCCTATAACCAGTCCACTCTGAAATGTGTATTTTTGTCCCCGGAGAAGGAAAAATGTGTTTGCCAGATGCACATGCTGGCAAGCACCACTGCTCTTGGCAGCAGCAACGCTCACTGTCTGGAGTATATCCAGATCTCAGAACTCACAGGCCACACTAGAAACATCTTTTAGCTCCAAGCCTGAGGTCTGCTTGTGTTTCTTACAGCCCACCTCACTGTGTTTGTGCTGGTGATCATAAAATACCTAGTTAATGAAAAGAAATACAACCAAAGGAGACTCTTCCTGTTAGGGGAAATTTTCATTGGTACATATCAATGGGAAAAGTTAATGGGCTGTATCACAGAAAGACAAAACAAAATACTGCAGTCTACCAGGACTGTATTAGTTACATTTTTAAGACTGGATTGGAGACCTTTCACTGCAATTCCAAGGTTCAGAGAAGCTACCTGAATGCAGCATAGCTGTTCATGAGTTCAGGGACAAGGCTGTGCTGCTTTCAGTTATTGTGGAATCCTTTCCCTATATACCTTCCAATCTAAAACTGAGAGAAACCAAAAGATCACATGATGTGAGAGCACACACTATCTTTCCTGGCTGCTGTCACTGGAATGAGGAGAGCAGAGGCAGTCACTGGAGCTAAACCTGCACCTGTTTTGTTTCTAAATTAAAGGAGTATACACACACATAATTTTGACTAAGATGTTTGAATAATGTCTGTAAGCAATCTGACTGAATTCCCCAGTAAAACCCTTCTTGGTGATAAAAGGTATCAAAATTCAACTCAGAGTGAACATAGCAGTCTCAAGAATGAAGCAAAAACTTCTACACTGGACCCTAATATAAGAAATAGTTCAATTAAATATTTACTCACTTGATTTCTACCAGGTACTCCAGGGTAAATCCCATCTAAATATAGGACACCAAGGTTGTACGATGCATCTGGATTTCCCAATTCTTCAGCAAGTAACCAGTGTTTGGCTGCTTTTCTGTAGTCTCTCTTGAAATTGTGGTAATACCATCCCAATCCATTCACTGCCTGGGGCAAGCCCTTAGGGAAGGAGAACAGTTTCAGGTCACATCTGATTGTTTTGAGTCACTTACATGACTAAGGGTTATAAAGATGTGATGACGATTTTTTTCCAACTACTTTTCCTTGTGGCCTCATATTTAGAGTGGGGAATAAGACTCCAGTGTCACCTTAACTCTACAGAGCCTCAGATGCGTCTGCATTCAGATTTTACTTGCTGACAAGAACAAACTGTGACTGTTTCACACCTGTTTCCTCTGCAAAGCCAAAACAGGACACTTGTGAACTCACAGAACCTGGTTGACAGGATTAGCAAACAAAAACCTACTTCTTTTAGACTAGAACATTTGCTTAAGAATAAATAGGAAGCAATAAACACAGAACTTTCAAAATGCATTTGACCAACAATGTACAGATCTGCTTAAGATACTGCTACTGGCTACTACCAAGTTGCATATTTAAATCAATAATTATGGATCAAGATGAGAAAAATCTTCTTGAGACAGTTTTTTATTTTGGTTGCAATGACTCACCACCTCCTTGCATGAACTGGTGGATCACACAGGGCTGTATGTATGCCAGCAGTTCAAATTACTCTCGACTAATAAACATGAACATGCTATATACATCTATTTGATAAGGTAAACCATGCCAGAACAGTGGCATAAGGTTAAAAACTACCTAAATAATCTCAGTGCACAAATACAAGTTATGTGCCCACTACTGTTGGCTTCTACACTGCACAGCCTCCTTCTGTAAGTTCCGTATGAGGAACTGCAGACTACTGGCACTTACCAAGGCTCACTAGAAAAGGATTCCTATTCCTTTCAGATTTAGTGTTACTAACTTACCCATTAACATACAAAAACAGTTAAACTTTTCAATAATTATAGTGTTGTTTCTGTATAGAAAATACGTACTCGAGAAAAAAAACCCACAGTCTCTGGGTTCAGGGAGAGTAAGGAAATTGTTCTCTCTAGGATTCTAGTGAAGATACTGGCAGAAGCAACCAGTACTTACACAGAATTATGGTAACAGACATTTAATATAAACCAGAGTGCATTATTATTAGCACCTGGTATAGGACTTCTACAATAAAATACTTATTACATTTTACCTTGGCTGCTGCTTTCTTCATCAATTCCAATGCGAGTTTTACATTCTTTTTCACACCTTGGCCCTAGGAAATGAATATGAGAAACAATCATTGTTTACAAACACAGGCTGATAAAAATTCATTTATGCACATTCAAAATGCATTTTAACATTGATATTAATATTTACTAGGTGTTATCTGGCTTTAAACAGCGACAACAAAAAAAGCAGCTTTGTGCTCTTCCTTCACAGCTTTACAAAATCTCAGTGATTCAGTCTAGAAACAATTATTTCATCAGTATATTCAAGTGATTTTTGTGGGTAAATAACATTACAGGTCTTTAGTTTTTGGCAACTAAGGAAGAATGAATAGTATTCAAAGAGGCATAGGTGGTTCATGGTTTGGCAGTGGGTAAGAGCTCTCAGCTTTCCTGAAAAAGGATGTCAGTGTGTCTCCAGGGGAAATACACATATGACAAGCTTATGTTGTCCATATAAATGAATTCTAGGCACAGGTCAAACAGATTATAGGTGCTCAAAAATTAACACAAGCAAAACTTAAGCAAACATTTTGTAGAGAACAACCCTCCACTGTGAAAGGAAGGAGATGAAGACCTAGAAGTTCTACACTAATATCCCTAACTATTCAATGTCTTATGGGTGACAATGCTTAGCTGATACACCTTATTTGACTCAGGTGGGGTTAAACTTCAGTTTAGTCTCTGCTGTCTACTACTTCTAGCAGGGAAAAACT
>NW_008685251.1:0-17966 GCF_000695815.1 Acanthisitta chloris | reverse complement strand
TTAAAAAAATAACCTCGGAGATCTAATAACAGGCATTCTAAGAAAAGATCAAACTTTCACCTACTTCTCAACACCAAGGCCTACGCCTAACTAGCTGGTTAGATTTTGGAGCTGACAAGACATTAGGAAAAATTAGGATCCACAGTTTGCATGCTATTTGATCCTGAATCTGGCTAGGAACAAAGTGGCTAAACTGATTTTAACTGGCTCTTCTTAATTTTTTTGTGTGTTCGCTGCAGATAACTTAGAAACATCATGTCATAGGAATGACTGTTTTATAGAGAAAACATGCAACATGACTTACCTTAAATAACACAATGGCATAATCATATATTAACACTGGATCTTCTGTTTCTGTTGCACCCTTTGCATACCATTCTATTGCAGCTTCAGGATTTTTTGCCACTCCTTGCTGGCCCCAAAACAGCATCTGAGCCAATCGTTGCTAAAAGAAAACAACATAAGAACTAATCTTATCAATGCTAGTATTGAAACTGAGATTGCAGGAGACTTTTGCAGGTCTAAATGCATTTCAAATGTGTCAAGAAATTAGTCCTCAAAAGTTTGAAAACAGTTGGTTATCAGGAATACTCAGAGTGGTGAAATGAACTGATATTAAATCTACAGCAGGCTTATTTTTACAGCTGTCAGCACCATGAAAATCTGGCCTGATTTAAGTGCAGAGGTAAGTGATAAAGACAGATATGATACATGCAAATGGCTCAGTATTAGAATACATTGCTGCTGGTCTCAGATCAGCACCAATAACTGCACTGTGTCAAACACAGGGAAAACAATCAGAGAAAAAGGTTGATAAAACTTGACAACTCTTCCCTTTTGCCTTGCATCATTGTTATAGCTTTTGCATGGTTATTGGATATTATCAGACAGAAACATGGGAAGGAGTTCAAGCTCATAAAAAAGAAGCAATTCTGTGTGGGAAGAGAAAATGTGTCTGCTTCACTCTCCTCCACAATTTTCCCATGTTCTCTATCGATGTACATACCCAATGTGTGTCTAAAACCAAGAAAGGAGAAATTTATTACTTTATACCTGTGCAGCTGCATTTCCTCTTGTTGCTTCATGTTTTAACCACATAAAGACATCACCATTTTCTTTTGTTTGAGCTTTTAGCAGTTCATCATCCATCAATCTTATAGTTTCAACAAATGCCTGAAGTGCAGGTGAAAAAAAAAATTATTACAACAACAAATGCACTTAATGGCAAAAAAAGTGCTTTTAAGCATCTTTACTTTCTATAGAAATCTCTTTTGAAAGATAAAAAAAGGCTGGCAGAAAGCTTGGTGAAGACCAGCACTATCACACTCTCATCTAGGTATCTGTCTGCTGACTTTTAGTTCTTCAGCAATCAAAATCTCTCTGGTTTTTGTGCAATAATCATTCTTTCTGACGAGCCAGGATTCTAGTACTAACCTACCTTGAGTATTCTTTACAGATAAACGTTGTTACTTGTTGTTTAGTAGGTCATTCTAAAATCATTTTACAGTAACTTCATCAGATAACTATTTAACAATCAAGTCTTCGCATTTAATTACAGAAAAGGTACGAGTATAGAGAGGACAATTTATCTTTTGCATGAACTTTCATCAGATAACTATTTAACAATCAAGTCCTTGCATTTAATTACAGAAAAGGTACAAGTATAGAGAGGACAATTCATCTTTTGCATGAACTTCATGATGTTTGACTATTGAAACAGCAGATCAGTTGCTTAATAAACACATCCAATTATATGAATAATTAAAAATCTGAGTAAGGACTCAGAACCCAAGAATAAGGCTTGGACTTTAATGAAAAGTAGACACATGGACAATTCTGAGGACCTGAATCTGATTTCGATTCCCCCTTGCTGAGAAACACAGTAATGATACCTACATATAGTTTGGGGGATTTTGTATCAATCATAGAATGATTTGGTTTGGAAGGGACCTTTAAAGATCATATAGTCAAACACCCATGCCATGGGCAGGGACATATCAATCAGATGAGCTAATATTTGTAAATCAAGACAAAAATGTTCTGGCCGCATAATTAATATGTGAAAAATAATTTCCACAGAAAAATTCAGATATACTTATAACTCTTTTACCTGTTCCCCCTTTATATTGTGTTGATCCAGCGATGTCTTTATTGCAATATTACTGTAATAAGCATATGACAGCTCCAAATCAAGGGGATAGTTATTAATACCTTGGTAATGTTTATAGCCAAGATTCATCACAGCAAGTCTTTCGTTCCCCTGAGCACCAACCAAACTATACAGCAGCCCCTGGCAAAAATCAACAGACATAAACAAGAGTGAATTCATGGCATATCTCCCAAGTTTAGCATTTTGCAGATTTACAGGAAACAAGGTGTTCATACTGGTAGTTGATATACTAGGTGCACCATGTAAACAGTTACAGAAACAAGTACAGACCTAAAGTAGTTAAAATGTCTTCTCTATGTACTGAAAGACTTCAAAGAAAAGCTATACTCCCTAATTACTTTTCAAGTATTGAACTTATTCTGCCAACACTAAGTGTGCAGCAATTTTTTAATGTCATTTAATTACAGTGTTGTTTATACTCTGACACTTTTTATAGCCAGCAGTGACTTAACTAATCCCACTGATGCCAACAGGAGTTTCCACATGAATTCAGTGGAAACACACAGAAATTTACAAACAGCTCTTGTGAATCTTACCCTGGGGATCTGACAGGACTAGTAGGATGGGACCTGTGGCTGATAAGGTTTCAGCACAAATCTCCCTTGAGATACATGTTAATTGGTGCTAGAAATAGTCTATGCACTGCACATTTGCCAAAATAATTTTCAGCACTACTATTTTTTCACCTGCACAGTAATAAAACCAGTGGTGTCCCATCTATGTTGGATATTACATTATTTCCTACACTGCCTGAAGCAGATCCAATGATGAAATGACTTAGCCTCCATAATTAGCATTAGGTATACTCCATAATTAGGGTATAAAAAAAGTTTCTTGTGTTTGAGGAATTGCAGGTGGGCTTGGTCTCTAAGTGGCCTCTCAGGGATTCTTCTGATTTAGTGTCTGGTAACCACAACAGGCAGATCTGCTATTCTCTATGAGTGTTTTATATTATACTATTTTATCACAATTAAATATCTGTTTGCAATGTCAGTGTTGCCCTCTTCCCCTGACATAAACACCTTCCCTTTATTTGACCTTGTGACAGAATTGCATGGAAACATTTCAGTTATCTCCAACCTGCCTAAAAGGTCAGGAGTTCACACACTCTGCAACTGCTCAGCTGAGGCACAGCCACCTTTTTATTTTTCCCCAAAAGAAAACTGCTCTACTTTGGTTACCTTTAATCATTTGACCATAATATACCTTGTGCTGCATTTTTGCACACTGTGAAATGGGACTTCCTTCCTGACTGTACTATTCATCCTTTCCACTTCAGGAGATTTGTCTGACATGAGGCTTTTTTCCTACCCATCTACAGATGTCTGTGGGTGACTTGAGGGTTATGACCTCATCCTAGCTCCTCAGTGACTGGGAAAAGCAGGACATGCTATGCTGTTCCCTTTACCACCACTTTTAGGTCTTCAGAAATCATTGATTTCCTTGTTCTGGATGAGCAGGATAAAGATTCCCACCACTAGGCCTTCATAAAGACATTACTGCCATCGAGCTCTTTATTGAGTAGCTGTGTTGGGGAGTCCCTTCAACCACCACCTGGATCTGGAGGCCATTTCATTTTTTCAAATTCAATTGATCATAAATTCACCCCACTCCTAAATTGACTTTAAAGGTCATTAATGTCACAGACATAACCAGATGTATTAAATGTACTACCTTTACACGATCCACAGACACACCAAGCCCTGTTTCAAATATAACTGCAAGGAAATAGGAGGCCTTATGGTATCCACAACAACTGGAATCCACCAGGAGAGGGACAGAGGAGCCCATATTGCTGAGGCCATTGACACTGGACAGACCTTTTGCAACCTTCTCAAATATCCTCTGTCCAACTTCTACAACTGTATCACTTCCATCTTCCAACACTAAAAATAAAATATAGGACGCACACTTATTGCAAGAGTTAAAATTAGGAACTGTTTTCCCCCCCTTAATTCAGTGGGATTGAGACAGATTCTGTTATTGCTCATGCTGAATGGTATTCTCAATGCAGACAACCAAAATTCCTAGAGGTACAAGGTATTATTGAATAGGAAGGGTGAATAAAAATACAAAATACCATCTTAAAGTAATTAACCACTAAAAACATAAGGGTATTTCTATGATTCCTTCTACAGAATAAGCCATCCTTTCATCTGCAGCATATTGCAGCATGTAAGCCACGTGACACTCCTTTACTAAGTTAGAGGATACGAAAAAAATGTGTAACACATGAACTGAAGTCAAAGGATATTAACACACATGACAGATATTGGGGAGTCATTTAAGAACAATAAAATAAAATATGATTACCATCTGGACCACTGAAGTCCACCTCTTGTAACAGTTTAAACAAAGTGTGATATTTTTCCCTGAGTTCTTTTCCCCACATGAAGGCATCACATTTTGATTTTTCTCTGTATTTATGAATCAGCTCCAAATAATAGTTTTCATAGTAACCTAGAGAAAAGAACATATTTAAGACATGAAAGCTGACTTGGCTGGTCTTGAAAACAAGCTTCTGGTAGCAAAGAGATGTTTCTAGGGTAAACTAAAAATTCATGGACAAGGTGAGCACATCCTAACATAAAGCAGTGCTAAAAACTACAGCTAGCACAGGCCACTTACAAATACATTGAGAGTTCTTCTTCCATACTCTGGTTACAACGCATGCAATCAAATTCTAATTAGAAACATAAACTAGTTTTCAGCATGCATTTAAGCTATGTTAACGTTCCTCCACTAAAGGGGACACTGGTCTAAACCTGTTAATTATGGCAGGCTAGGCAACTGTGGCAGAAACATTCCAGCAAAATTCGCCCATTTTTGGGAAAGGGCTTAAAATACATGTGCCTTTAGGGTAGTTTGGAAATGAAACAGAAGAAAGGCAATTGCACAGCCTACATGTAAGCCTGAAAGTATTTCCTTGTCCCTTTATGCACACGTCTTATTGGAGAAGACATATCAAGATGATCTAAGTTTGTATTCCACGGCACGAAAGTATTTGCAGCGACAAAAATCACAGTTTTAGCTACCAGTAACCTGGCTAAACTCTTCAAATTGCATTTTTTCTTGTTATGGCTGAAGTTTACTTCTGACGATCGTTATTCAGATTCTTTTAAAAGGAAATAAAAGAGGCCTCCAAAGATGACAGTTTAAAATGCGTATGTCATAGATCAACACTTACAACTTCTGTGTGCTTTTTCGCCTTGCTTTACAATGTATCTGTACTCATAAACTATTTCTTGAACGTCCATGCACCTCTCGTAGTAGAGTTCAATTTGTTCCACTGTGTCTTTGTCATGAAGAGGGTTAGAAATCTGTAAAAAGGCAAGTGATGGATAAATGGCATCTACAGTATCTGTTGTTGTCCATGCTCAGCTAGAAAGCAGTGTTGTAGGCAAATAACAAAAGGAAACAGATTGTTCACTACAATTAGCTAATCTGGCACATTATGTTAGTGTGTCAGACAACCTGATGCTAGCCACGATAGACTATGGCTTTAAACAGTCAGCATAAGTCAAAAATCATGGATGAACTTAAAAATTGACCAAACCCATGTGACTTTTGTCACCAATTTTAACAAAACCATAGATGAATCAAATCTGTTCAATACTGTATCATCAGAAATTCTGGGAACAAAGCAATACTAAAAATAAGTCCTTGTTAAATATAGATTTATGAACACACTTCACATTCTTCTCAAAGTATCACATTTTAACACTTAAAGTGGTAACTAATATTACTAGATTTCAACAGAAAACTATCATATATTATATATGTTCCCAGGTATTATTATGCTTCATAGCTACTTTATCACTTGGTGAGAACTCCAGTTAAACAAACAAAATGCAGTTGTCGTTGGCTGCTAACATTTAAACATTTCCAAACAGTGTTTCCTTACCTGTTCTGTGTCCAACACATTGAGGCGATAGTACTTCACAGGTCCAAAGAATGCTTCAATTCCATTTACATATCCACTGCCTCCAAGAACAAAGTATCCAGCAGTGTCATCATAATAGAAATCTTCCCTAAAACTTGAGAACATGAAAGAGAAGATGACTATCTAGAGGTACTACGAAAGAAAAAAAGAAATTAGTATCTCATGATTTCTGTCAATGACAGCTTTAAACTCATTGTCAGTATCTTTTTCTTTTCTCATCTGTTGATTCTCAAAATCTACTCTGCAATTTAGTGGGATAAATTTTGGAGTAAATTTAACAAACCCTGGTCTACAAGCATATTAAACCAGCAGGGTGTTTTATTTATCTGACCTGTAAGTATCATCAGATGTTTTATGCATCATTACACAACCTCAAAGTATTCAGTTCCACCTCTCCCTTTCACTTTTCTAAAGTCAGCATATGAAAATTTAAGTCCTATCTCCCCTAGAGTTATTATCTACAAGTTTTCAATTCCTTATTTTTGTAAAGCATAGCAGAGAAGGAACAACACTGAAGTCTGCCATGCAGTTCACTGTTATATAGTTTCCTTATTAATAGTGGGTTTTTAAAATTATTTGCACAAGAAAGAGTCAGTCTTAAATGACAGAGAACAAGTAAAGATACATTTAAAATAATTATTCAGTTGCTTAAAATAAAGGATAAAGCAAGTATATTTCTGGTAGAAATTTTGCTCTGTAACTAAGCAAAGGAGGTAAATTTCACCAGTGAAATCCTAGCTCTCTCACTGCAACAGCAAAACTTGACTTCAGCAAGGCCAAAATTTCATTGCAAGACTGGTCCTAATGCCACTGACCTGCCAATCAGTTTTTGGTGAGGGTTATCAGACTCCAGCACTAGATCATGCAACATGTCAATTCAACTAGCTCATGGCAGTAACAAAAACATTCAGCTCATGCTCAATGTAAGCACAGTAATGCAAACTGGTTTTGAAAGCATAGTGTGGAAAAAGACCACAGGCATTTTGAAAATCAATTGGAATCTCAGTTATAACAAACTTGTGCTCTCCTTCTCCCATTTTCCATATCTGAACACATACACACATATGACTCCACAAAGGGGAAAATGCTGCTTACGTAAAAGATTGATGATGATGTCTTTTCAAATTCTTCCCAACAGTGCTTACTTCTATCTAAAAGAATATGAAATATTAATTATAATAAAAGAAATATTACATGGTACATAACAGCCTCAAGTCGCTCCAGGGGAGGTTTAGATTGGATATGAGGAAAACTTTCTTCACTGAAAGTCACCATCCCCAGAAGTGTGCAAGAAATGACTGGGTGTGGCACTTGGTGCTATAGTTTAGTTGACAAGGTGGTGTTTGGTCAAAGGTTGGACTTGATGATCTTGGAAGTATTTTCCAACCTTAAAGATTCCATGATTCTTGTCAACCAATGGCCCCAAGTCCTTCCCCTCAAGACTATTCTCAATCCATTCTCTGCCCAGCCTGTATTCATGCTTGGGATTCTCCTGACCCAGGTGCAGCACCTTGCCCTCGGACTTGTTGAACATCATGAGGTTCCCATGGGCCCACCTCTCAAGCCTCTTCAGTCCCTCTGCATGGCATCCCTTCCCTCCAGCATGTCGATCACATCACACAGCTTGGTGTCATCAGAAAACTTGCTGAGGGTGCACTCAATCTGACTCAATCAATCAAAGTTGATCCCCCAGTTCAGAGGCTCTGAACATTCCCTGACAGTTTCTAGTCTTAGATTTTTCATTCTTTTGCTATACGAGCATGTACAATTCACAGTATTTCTCTCAGCCTCAGCTATTAAGGATTTTGTCATAATCAAACTAGACAAATCTCAGCCTTGATTCTGTAATTCAGCAGCAAGCATACCTGTCCACCCTTAAAAGAGAGATCCAGTCGAAACCACTGCTTCAGAGGAAGGCTGAAGCTAGTTTTCACTGCAAGGTCATCTCCTCTCATGAGATGCATCTGAATGTGCACATAACCTGAAAGAGACAAAGAAAAAGGAAATAAACACCACAGAAACATTAACAGAAAGAATGGCTTTCCTAATGTATTATCCACAGCGATCCTGTCTTCTTCATCCTCTCCATCACCGACAGAAATCTGGACATCCACCAAGCAATACATCAGCTCTCACAGAATCCCACAGACATGTGCTCCACATTTCAGTTACACATCTGAGCTGCTAATGCTCGGGCTCCCACATGAAACCACAGACCGAAAACCAACTGTCTGAGGGATAAACACATTAAACATAAGGCAGACAGGGAGGGTGCCACAGTTGATCTCAAACATCAGAAAGCAAACATGACTTGTGGTAAACAGCAGAAGGGAACAGCAGACAATGGTATCCCCTCTGCACTCAATCGGTAGCAATGATCAAGTACAAGAGGACTCCACTACTTGGACCTGCAGAAGCTAGACTCATGGTCTGAGATTTTAAACCTGAACAGGCTATTACAGTAATCTAATCTGAGAATAAAACTGGCCCTAAAACTTCTCCAAGCAAATCTCATATCTAGTTGGTAACTTCCATTTTTGTTTGTTCTTCAAAGAAAAGCATCCAGTTTATAATAGACAGATTAATTATCTAGATTGGTTATGAGACAGAGAAAATGAAAATTGAAAATACTTAACGGAAAGGAGAAGATCAGTTGTGAAACTTGCAAATAAGAGGGAAAAAATATATTATGAGAAAGCCAGATGTGCACTTTTAAAACTTTGTGTGCTTATTTCCTCCGTGAGATTGCCAGCCAGCTCCCAGCTGCCTTCTTACAGGCATAGTCCTATCTGCTAGTTTGCAAACACTAGATACTATGCAACCATTTCTCAGTTTTACCCTAATAATTTAGTGGCTACTTTCCTATTGAGACACTATGGTCAAAAAGAAGCATTTTGCAAGGGATCAGTTTCATAAAACAAGCCTGATAATATATTTATAAATGCTATTCCTAGGCACAGATCTATAAAGACTGTATTAGACCCCTTACCTTCCTCATTTAGAAACACAGCAGGAGTACTATACATTTCTTTCGAATCAATAAAATAGAGTATACCACACAGATCCTTTTCACAGTGATGCAGTAAGTATAGCCAGATTGAAACGGTGAACCTGCACGAGCAAAAACAAAGAAAATCCACTCCTGATGAGAAATCTCTATATATAATTCAAAAAGTATGCACCTCACTTGGATTTCGTAAACCTGTTTCACACATGTAATCTTCAGAACAGAAAACATCCTCTGCAGTGAAAACCTTCAGAGCAACCACACTTAAGATTCTTGGATCTTTGATCTCCTTTTAACCGCACACTTTTGAGGCAATGACATGAGAAACGACTAAGGAAGTGTTATCTGAATCAATTCCAGAATGTTTGGTCAGAGCTACTGCCAGATCCCACATCAACAGGGAACTGAAAACACAACCAAGACAACTTGGAGCCAACCTCCCACATGCAGGCTACAGTACAAAATCTCCAGATCCATGGTCTTGTCATCTTGACTGTCAAAGCCAGTAAAAACTATAAGCTGTATCTTCTCTGCTAAAAACCAACTGTGAAAATGTGCTTGTAAGAAGCAGTTAAAAATGAATCCAACCTCTGGTTAGCACAGATAGGTATGAATAGCTAGAGTCACAGAGCTATCACAGAATAAATAAAGGCGGAGCCCCTGCAAACTGCGGAACAGTGCGAACCAAAAACCCAAAGACCTGACAACGCAATCTCCTTATGAATTTCTGTACAAAGCTGGGTGAGGCACTAAAAGCAGAATATATACCACAATATCTATTTTTAAGGAGTTCCTCTGTACCAGACTAAATCGCTTCCATGCTCTTAACAGAAATTTGATCACTTATTTCTGGAACATTTCCATAGCAGCTAGGTCAATGCCGAATGACTTTGAAAACCATACCCACAATGTACAACCCAGCAAAGCCTTACAATTATTACCATATCTGATGAAATTGAACTAGTCTCTTAGTGACTTTTAGAAGGAGATATTACTCAGCTTTTGCATTCCTAAAATTAATAGAAGAGATCGATATTTGTTGATAATACTTTAGAATGGGGTCAGCTTGCCTTGCTTCTCTCAAGAATACCTTGTATCTCTTCCTAAGCTAAACCACTACAGATCTGAAAGCCTAACACCTCTCCTGCTTTTCAAAAAATGCAAGGGTGACCAAGCTTTCCCTAACAGAGACTATACCTTAAGTAGCTAATAACATAATTTCCCGCAGAGATGGTAACGTGAGTGAGGTTGAAGGGTTTGTAAATCACAATCACTTGTATACTGATTGTTATGACCTACAGGCAAACACTGTGCTTCCAGAAATACTGCTTATATATTGCTCTTTTCATCTCTGTCAATATAGCAAACGTAAAAGCTGCAGTCTCCACTTAATCCTTGATTGCAATTCTGAGACCGTATCTATTCTGGACACATTTCTTGGGACAGAGTTTGGGACAATGCTGACTCATTCCATATCCCCCATTGCTGCAGAATGCCAAACTGTGAGTAGTCCCTTCCAGTCCCAGCCTATCCTTGCTGCAGGCTGTCCCCTGGTAGCCACCTCAGACAACAGTTATCTATCTCCAGCTCTCTTTCTCTACAGATCCCTGACTGAAGTCAAATGAGTAACTTCATTTAGTTCCATCTGCTTCTGTTGACCTTCTGGTGCGGTGGGGAACCACTGCTCACATACAGAGAACTGAAGGAAAACTCTCTTCCTCTTCCTAACAGAACCACCCCAGCCTGATATGCAATCGCAACACACACTGGAGACATCACCTGAAGGCAAGAACTGTGTGGAGCAGGTAAAGAGCTGCATAAATTCATGCCATATATTCTCCCTCAGTGCCAGAAGCAGAATTCAACTGTGCTGGTGAGCAAAGGGCTGTCACCCTCCCTGAAGACAGAAGGAGCTAAAAATTGCTCTGTACTTAGGGCATCAGAGCTATAGTTTAAGAGATGATAATTTGCATGCAACCTGTGCTCTCTGGCAAGTCTTCTTTGGCACTCTTCTTGCGGTCACAGGCCAAATGCAAACCAGCAGGCAAGTTCCAGTTCCTGCAATCATTTCCTACTTCTGTAATAATCTTGCCAGGGTAAGAGCATCTGGTGGAAGGAAGGTATATTTATATATCTCTGTTCCTCTAAAGTTGCAAAATATGACTGAAGAGCTGTGACAGTTAAGGGAAGGGAGAAAAGATTAGAGCAAGATGATCTTCCCACAGTGATTCCTCTAACTGAATAGCGTGCAGGGGCTAAGAGGTTTTACTCCTGTCTAAGGAGGAGAGTTTACACAACAATGGTGGAAGAAAACAGAGTAAGCTCAAGCTGGAAGACTTATCTAGGCAGAGGATTCTATCACCGAGGGCTTGTCAGCTGCAAAATAAAGTAGAGTGTGAATTTACAGGGATAAAGGTGCTCCACACTGCTTGCCCTTGCAAGAAACCCTACTCTGCACTTGGTCTGCAAACAATGCTTGAAATGCAGATCTGTTTGCAATGCAGAAAACCCCAGGCTAGCTAGTCATGACATAGCAGCCTGATCATGACAGCACATTGCACCTAACTCACCCTCCTAACTGCACCTAACCCGCTCCGTTACACCCACTACTGGCATCTCTTGCACAGTGCTGCACTGCACTAACACATACTGTAAGAATCTTCCTGAGGTTCAGCTCAATCCTGTTCAAAACTGAAATCAGAAAGAACTGCTAACTAGATTCCTTTTGCACCTTGTCTCAAATTAGTAGGCAGAATTCCTTTAATTTGTGGTCTAGCCCAAGAGTTCAGGTACATTCTATAGCCTTCAATAACCAACTACAGCCTGCTTCAATTATTTGCCTATACTTACATGGGATAATCAATCTGATGTTGTCTGACTGTCTCAAGTTCTCTGTTTTCAAATTGTTCAAATTTCTTCACGACTCCTGTCTTCTCCCCACTGGAAGCATATATAAAATTGAGAATCTGGACACCATCTGCAAAATACAATCTTTCTTAATCTGCCAGACAAGAAGCATTGGTAAGTACTTAATTAGCTCAAACTCCTATAGTCAAACATCTAAATCACACAACAGATAAAAAATTAACACAAATGCTCAGTAAGTCCTTAAACACAAGTTCATTTGCTGTTATTGAATACATTACAGCCTTGGACCAATAACCCACAGAAAATGAAATGGAGTCCATTTCTAACTGGTATGAGACGCAGGGAAAGGACAGACTCATTTAAATCTAAGATACTTAAGAGAACCAGTTAGTAAGGAAGAAATCTTTATGTTCTTTGTTTACATCTCATCTATCTTTGGTTATGCTTATGTGACATTACTCCACAGATCCTGAACTTGCTCTCCATTATCACCTCTCTAGTTTATATTGTATGTATGGATAGATACCAATTCTGTCCTTAACTGATATGTAACAAAACTGATAAGACTGCCCCTGCTAGGAAACAGAGGATAGATCCCCAAGGCCATGATATATCAGCTTTCCTAGGGAAAAGAAACAACCCCAAACAAACAAACCAACCAAAAAACCACCAACAAAACAATAAAATAAACGAACACTAAGCAATCTGTTACAAGCTTATTTTAAGAAACAAAACTTAATACAATGAAAGCCCCTGAAGGAAGGAACATCACTGCTTCCCTGTTCATCTTCAGAGCATTTACATGCCAGTGTAGTGAAAACAAATGACACAAATACTATTGTGGGATTTTCTAGGAGAGAACCTTTTAGAAACAAATAACCTTTTTCCCTTTAGGTTCTGCTTTGAGTCAGTGTTGAGGACGAAAAGAATTTTCAGCATGTATAAAGCTAGAGACATGCAGACAGGAAAGAATCAGAACTTGAAAAAAATCTAGAAAGCAGAGTTTCAGCAATCTAGACAGTTGATAAGACATGACTTTTACTTTAAAACTATTGATTTCTTTTAAGTGCTTGTCCATAATGGATTCAGCAACAACAACAACAAAAAAGGTTGCTATGAAGTTTAGTGCACTATAAAGACTTTAAAATACATTTCTGAGCATGAGGCCATCTTCTTAAGCAGAAGTGACCCTTAAATAATGCAGGAAGGGTCCGAATAACTCTCTCGGAAGACAAAGGAATGATGTTCACTAACACCAGTGGGTTTTAACTGAAGTTGTTTGAATACACTTAGAAAAGAGAAGGCTGTGTTGCTGCAACTCTCCAGGCTGGCTGTGATGAAATAAGCTGCAGGGCACGATGGCTTCAGTCATTTGCAACTCTAACCTCACAGTCAGGAAGCTTACATGTTCAACAAGTTTCCCAAGTAAAACCATTCTACATAAAATGTGCTATTTACTACCAGTACACACTTTTTAACAGCTTACCAAAGATGTTATTTGTGTCCTAATAGTTTCCCTGGGGGAAAAAAGCAACATTACACCTACCACTTTCATGAGGGCACTGAGGTATCCTGTTTGCCTGGAGCATCCACAAATAGTCAGCACCCCACTGAAGACAAACTTTGTGGTCCTTGTATGGGCGTTCAAAAGGTGGAACTGCTTCTAAAAAAGTGTAATTCTTGGCAACTGCAGCCTGGTAGTCTTCATTCTGCTCATCATCAGAGCTGCTAGCTGATTTGTGACTAATCCATGCATATAATATCACACTGTGCACTATTATTGAGTTTCTTATGATATAATCATCTCTGTAAACCATGATGCTTGGGAATTTCAAGTGTACTTGTCGAGTTCTGCTAACATAAAGGTTCTTCTCATCCTTCCACCTCCTTCTATACACTGGTACACCAGTTCTGAACTCAGACGAAGCTACTGCTTCCAGACTGACAATGCAAGGCTTGGAACATAAATACTGAACTGAAACTTCAGAATCGTTAAGAACTTTCTTTTCTAAAATGTTCAAATGAATGAAGTCCACATAATTCACGTTTTGCTCAAACCGTGGCGTAACTGAGGTGGTCTGTAATGTCTCCTTTCCAAAGGACGGCACAAAGTTCTGGAACAAAAACCCAAAACACAAACACGTTAACCAGAGAATCTAAGTTTATGTGATCACTAATATACTCACAGCAATAACACAATACTGCACAAGCAGAAGGTTTATATACCATAATTGAATTACAAAATACAGTTTCTTTCACACAGCAAGTAGACACGGACTACTGGAGAGCTACCACCAAGATTTTAATAATGACAACTCCCCTACATCAAATTGCCACAGTTACACATTCTTTGACAAACAAACTGTATTTACAGGGTGTATCCTTCAGCCTTTACACAAGTAGAATCCGGTCTAAGATACTGACTTACACGTCATGCTATTTACACATGCTCCAAGGATCAGGCCTAAAAAGTACACACTAAAATGCAACAGCATTATGTATCACATTACTGATCACCAGTATTGCCACAGCCTGATGTTCCTGTGTCTTCTTAAAAAGTCAGCTAACTTTGTTACCAGTCATGCAGGTACCTGAGGGGCAGAATAACAACTAAGGCAGCTCACAATGGGTTCCCTGAGAATGAACTAATACTCATAAAGTGTTTAGGAGCTTATTTTTGAAACATTCCTATCCTGCAAATGGACTTGGAAATTAGAGCAGCAAGGCCAGCAGGCTCAATTTACTCAACTTTTGCTCTCCACAGCTATATACATTATAACATACTTCGAGAGCAAATGCTTGGACACACAGCAGGATTATCCTCCAGGCTGAAGTTCTTGTCTCTAAGGCTTCAAACAGCTTCTTTTGGCTCTGCCCTGCAGTCGGTGTCCGGCTTGGCACACTGTCAAGGATACTGGGGATTACTCAGCTCAGAGGGGCAGTCACCAGCATGGCACTTCTGCCAGGTCCCCTGGTCTGTCTAAAATATTCAGAAGTGTCACTTAGGATTACCAGGGAAGCTGTTCCTTAAGATTGCTTAAAATAAGAAGATCTGTCTTGGGTAACTTTGAACTTCACTATGCTTAAACAAATCAGATCGAAATTTATCTTTGGTAACTACCTTGGCTTTTTCACTGTGATTTTCAACATATTTAAAAGCTTTGGCCAAGTCATTAGCATATTTCTAATCATAGAAATCATGTGCTGTGCACCTGGGGGACAAGACCTTGTCCACAATTCAACATGGGGATCAGTAAAAGTCCCTAATGATAAACTATCCTCCTTTTTATTTCTTGACAAGATGTTGACAATCCTTGAAAGCTACACTGAAAAAATATAAAGCCAATGAGATCTGTGAAGGTGTAAATATTAGGAAAAGTCAGCACTAAGTTTACCTATGCTACTTCCTTGATCCTACAGATGAGGATTTTGGATTTAACTATGTGATCAAATGCTATTTTGACCCCAGTTCCCTGTCTCCTTAAAGGCACAGAAGAGCTCCAGGGGTGGAAGTGGAAACCAAACGTGCATAGAGTTTTTTTATTTATTTTTATTTATCTATTTACTTCAAGACCTTGACTTTAAGGCAGACACTGGAGGACATAACTGAATGAGGGAACTTCTGGATGAGAAAGCTAGGTATCTTTGCTAGCAGATGGGTAATTCTAGACCACCAGATTTATGTAGTGTTCCAAGGTCTTTCTGAGCTTGTCACTTAAACCACTTTCCACAAGTAAAACCAAGAGCTACTTATCTTCTTGTGTCCAGCAAGAGACACTAGAAGCAAGATATGCAGTCATGCTGAACAGTGATAAACACATGTAAGCACCAAGATATACACTTTGAAGAAATAAAATGCTATAAAAATGCAAAATACTCCACAATGCAGGATTTTGGCTTTCCACAGTAGGTTATCTTGTCACAGTGACTGCCTTCCTCCCTGCCTCATTTCCCACTCTCTAAAAAGGGTATTGTAAAAACAATGCATACTGAAGGGGCTAAAAAAGGAATAGTAATAGGAGGTTGGTGTCCACTGGAACACATGGTATGGTATCCTTCAGACCATGGAATAACACATATGCAGAAATACTGAGATGAAAGCTGTTGAGAGAACCTTGATTTTAATACTAATTTGAGTACCTTTCAGAGCTTGACTTGACAAAACTTCTACATTTCCCACATAATTCTTCTTTGGTTATAAATACCTCTAAAAGCATTAAAAGCACATAGCAGCAACAACAAATTATTCTTAACCTCTTGTACTTGATGGTTATCACTCATATTTCTTGATCTTAAAATGAGGAGTGCTTGAAAACAGCTCAATCCTTGTGATACGGGGGCTGTGTCATGAGGAAGATGGTAATATATTATCAAAGCAATGTCATGTGGTTATCACAAAAAGCAAAAGTCTACCAGGTAGACACTACAAAGCACTGTGGTACCACTGTGTGCTTACCACATTTACACACATTACTGACCCAATACAGCCAGCTCTCCATTTCTCAGTGGTTTATCCTATCCAGAGATATGGAAACTGGCCTCCACCAAAGACAGCTTGGGTTTGGCACAGTTCATTAACAAAGATGTAGCAGTGTATGAACGTGCCCATCTGACTTCCAGTGAATGGCAGAAATTTTGTGGTGGGGATCCCTAGATTGTAAGCTCTGCAACCCAAAGCCAGTTCCTTGTAGAACAATCTCCATGATGTTCCTAGAGCACTTAAGTACCATGACTGCTGATGTGCAAGGTTTTAGTGCCTTTCCCTTAGTGCCTCTTCTGCTAAATGGCTCCTGCAGAGTTAGTCAACAAACTTTACTTCTTTAGTCCCTGGGCATTATTTGAAGCATGTGCTACCAAAATGCATGAAGCATGTTTGAGTCTGCTGTTACACCCCACCTCACAAACCCTTCAGGAGACTCCTCCAGTAAAGAGCATGATGGAAAGAGCCTTGAGCAACCCCACACTGATGTCTGCTGACCATAAATTTCCAGACCATGGCTAAATCTTGGCTGTCTCTATCAGTGCCTCCAGCTGCAATGCATAGTGCATGCAACATCTAAATGTTCCTACTTGGTGAGGAACCCTAGCTCTTCTCTCCCTGTTATATCAGACAAGGCAGAATTAACTGTGCATCACCTCTGACTACCACAAGGATGAAAGGATTACACACTGGGCATGAGATTTAAATATACCAGTTTCCCAGCACAGCAAAGAACTGATCCAAAACGCTACCACGACCCAGGCAGAATTCAACAAGACAGACACAGAGGCTTTGCCACAAAAGCTGTAAAAGGTGGTTGTGGTTTTTTTTCTGAATATGAAGGGATTAGCCCAAGTCATTCCATCAACTGTTGGGATTAAAACTGCTGCGGGAGGCAAACCCAACAAGCGTTAGGAAACAACATTTTCAGTAGCCTAAGAGAGGAATGATGAGAAACAGCTCCTTCCCTGGTCGGAGAGAGCTCTGAGCAAGATCATCACGGAGTTGAGCCCTGCAGAAATTCCACATCGCTGCACCTGTTTGCACAGAGCCTGAAGACAGCTGTGGCAATCCTTTACCTGTGGACGCTGCCACGTCATGCCACATTTTAAGACACCTGCAGACAACACAGGCCAGAACTGAGTGTCGCTCCACATCTTCCAGCCAGCACCACAACGACTTCAACAACCAGAACTCGCGCTCAGCACCACGAAAGACAAAACGCAGCTCACCAAGACACCACTAACACACAGGTGTTTCTCTCCTCCAAGCGCAGCACAACCTTCACCCCAATTCTTTCAACACCTAAACCTAACCCAGCACAATTTTTCGACGCTTGGATCGAACTCGGTTGAGAAGACAGAAAAAAACCCAGCCAGGCCCAAGCCGAGCACCCCCCGCACCGCGCGGATATTGGTAGCGCCTCACGGCTCGGCGCGCACCGCGGGCTGTACCACTCACCGGCAAGAGGAGGAGCAGGACGAGAGGGGGGAGAAAA
>NW_008685250.1:19946-26516 GCF_000695815.1 Acanthisitta chloris | reverse complement strand
CTCGCCGTCCCGGTCAGACTCGCCGTCCCGGTCGGACTCGCCCGCAGGTGGTGGTTGCGGCGTTCGGGGGTCGCGGTGCGTGGTGGCTCGTCAGGGCTGTGACACTGTGTTTGTGTTGTTGCAGTCGCAGCGCCAAAATGATCATCCCGGTCAGGTGTTTCACGTGCGGGAAAATCGTCGGGAACAAGTGGGAAGCTTACCTGGGCCTGCTGCAGGCGGAGTACACAGAGGGGTGCGTATCGCAGGGTCGTGGCCGTAGGAAGCCGGTGTAGAGAGGCTAAACACTCGGAGGTGCCTTCCGAGTCTGTTTGAGCAGACGTTTGAAGTGGTAACAGGCAAGAAATTACTTGTTTCCCTACCGAATCTTTCAGGGCAGTGCTATATAAGTTGCCAAGTCGCGGCCTTTGTATCCAAAATGTTCTCAAACTCTGTGCTGCTTGTGTCTTCCCTTCTCCCGTACACTCAGCCGGAGTTCCTTTTGAAAGGGAGAGAAAGGAACAAGTTACAAGTGTAAGAAGTAACTAACGTGGTTAACGAAGTTATATCCCCCTTAGGTGTTTTCTAAAAGCATTTCACATTGGCAGTCCGGAGTTGCTAACCTTGTTTGTAAACCCTGGTTGGCTAGGAGAGGGTTAACTGCTGTAGACACTCGACTGATAGTGCTAACTATTGTGCTTTGCACAGCCCCAATTCTCTGTTAATTGCTCAAGGTGACACCGACTGATAATCCTAACGACTGTCTTGTGGGAAGCTTTGCACAGCCGGAATTCTCTGTTAATACTTCAAGGAGGGTCCAGCTGTGGTGAGATTCCTTCAGAAGCTGTGAGAAGGGAACTGAGAGATGCTTACCTTGTCATCAAGATGTGAGGGGGGGAAAAAAACAGTCCATGGTTGTTTGCAATTCAAAGAAGTGAAAAGTAAGAAATTTAAATGATGCTGGAAGTGTTAAGTAGAAAGAAAATAGTGTTTGCTTTGCATTTACATGGTTAGGGTTAATAACTGTTCATACAGGTAAGTCCATTTAAAAACCTGTCAAAAGAATTTGTATTAGCAACACATATTTCACTGCCTTTTCTCTTAAAGCAAATCTGAGAGTATTCCCATGGTATTAGATACTGTTTTGTCAAGGAAATATTTGCTTTTGGAGACTCACCTAAACTTGTATAAAGCTCTGATTATTCTCTGTGCTCACTCTTGGTGTGGAGTTTGCAGGGGAAGGATGTCCTCTCCACCCACCATTTATCACTTTCATCAAAAACTGCCCAGTGAAAATCATTCTCTACTTTCCCTGACTCTCACTGCTCCTCTGAGTGACCTTTTCAGAGTGCATTTACATCTCAGCACTTGTCAGACACAGCAGAGTAGAACCTTGCAGCTGCTAAGCAAAATGTTTCTGAAGCTCCTATAAAAGATTTTATTTCTTTCATTTCTGGAGTTAAAAAACATAACAGTAGTGTGGGTTGCTAATCATTTCTCACTAATACTGACATTTAGGAACTGCAGTGACAGGACAAGGGGTAATGGGTTCAAGTTGAAGGAGGGGTAATTTAGGTGAGATACTAGGAAAAAGTTTTTTCCTGTGAGGGTGGTGAGACACTGGCACAGGTTGCCCAGGTAGATTGTGGCTGCCCCAGCCCTGGCAGTGTTCAAGGCCAGGCTGGATGAGGCCTTGAGCAACCTGCTCTGGTGGGAGGTGTCCCTGCCCAGGACAGGGGGTTGGGACTAGGTGACCTGTCAGGTCCATTCCAGCCCCTAAAATTCTGCGATTCTATGATTTATCAGAGCTATTCCGATAGTGCATCTGACTTATTTTCCAGGCATTACATTTTAATATCTTTCCTGTCTTCTACAACCCCTTCTCAGGTAGTTGCAGAGAGCCATGAGGTCACCCCTGAGCCTCTTCTCAAGGCTAAACACACCCAGTTTCCTTGGCTCTTCTTCACACGTGTTTTCCAGACCTTTTCTGCTCTAGTTGCCCTTGGCTGGACTTGCTCCAGCACCTCAGTGTCCTTTTCAAAGCGAGGGGCCCAAAACTGAACACAGCACTGAGATGTGGCCTCACCGGTACCAAGTACAGGGGATGATCACTTCCCTAGTCCTGCTGCCACACTATTCTTGAGACAGGCAAAGATGCCATTGGCCTTGGCCACCTGTGCACACTGTTGGCTCATACTGAGCCTCTGTCCACCATCACTCCCAGGTACCTTTCTGACCAACACCTCTCTCACCACTCCTCCCCCAGCCTGGAGCTGCATGGGGTTGTTGTATCCCAAGTGCAGGACCAGCACTGAGCCTTACTGACCCTCCTGCAGTTGTCCTCAGCCCATAGATCAAGTCAGCCCAGGTCTCTCTGCAGAGCTTTCCTACCCTCAGGTAGATCCACACTCCCACCCAACTTAGTGTCATCTGCAAATGTACTGAAAGTGCACTCAATGTCCAGATCATCAATAAAGACTCTAAACAGGACCTGTCCCAGTACTGAGCTCTGGGGAACACCACTAGTGACCAGCCCTAATTGAAATTAGCTCCATTAACCACAGCTCTCTGGGCTATGAGCCAGTTCTTTACCCATCGCAGAGTCCACCCATCCAAGCCATGAGCCTTAAGAAATGGATGGACAAAATGGAAAAACTTGTCTAAAGAAACACACCTCTCTGTCCCTTAAAAGTGCTCTTTTCTCACAAGTCTTCGGGAACTGGAGGAAAAGGGAAATACAATTAAAGTTGCCTTGGTTGAAACGTGTAGTATGATTTCAAAAGTTGTGGTTAACATTAGTATTTTGCTTCTCTGGTAACTGCATTTCAAATTTCAGAACTCTCCAGACAGATCTTAAAACTTACGTATAAATAGACCTCAAATGCTTTTTTTCCCAAGTGTTTTTGAAAGTTTAGCTCTCATGTGATATTATTTATGAACGTTCTTTAAAAAAAAAAAACAACACAGTGTCCAAGAACTAGCTGACATCAGAGAAGCTCCTGCAGGTTGATTTGTGCCGTTAGACTGTTCTGCTTGGATCCAAACAACCTCTTACCATGGCCCAGCTTATGCAGAGGGTGTGGTATCAGACTGGCTTTATGGTTAATGAGTTGAGGCTAAAGCACTTGGGTAGTGAAACTTACCTTTAAGAGGTCTGGTAGCAGTGGCCATGGAAGACACATGCAGTGGTTTAAGCTAGGAGGACTTCTACATCCTCTGCCCAACCATAACAAGCTGGAGCAGTTGCTCAGAAGGAATTAAGTGGAAAGACTGTAAAACACAGACTGGTTATCGACCAGTCTGCACATAGTTATTTGTATATTTTGGGGAGCAGGTTGTATAACTGAATGCCTTCTGAGCAGGAACTGGAAAGGATGTTAGCCTTCCTCAGAATTAGCATCTCTGTGTGGGGGAGTTTGAGTTATTTTTGTTTCTGTACATCTCTCACCTTTTTAGCATGGCTCAGATCACAAATTTGTCTTGTGAAATAGGCAAGTATCATCCTGTGTTTACAGAGGCATGTTACAGCAGTGTCCTCTGGAAGTCCTGTAGTGGTGTCAGCTGGACACTGTTCAGCAGCAGGTCACGTGCTGTGCCAGGCCAGAGAACAGGCAAACACCCTGTCCACAGCAGTGAAGGGAAAAGAACATAGCAGCACACACTGAATTTCTGCATCTTAGTTTGAACTGCAAACAAATTTTCCTCCATGACTGAGCTCAAAGTAATCAGTGTTGCTTAGGAAACGCTTCCAAGTGGTTCTGACTCACTTCATCCATTCTTTTTTTTAATTGTTGTTCATTAATAGAGATGCCCTGGATGCCCTTGGTCTGAAGAGATACTGCTGCCGCAGAATGCTCCTCGCCCATGTGGATCTGATTGAGAAGCTTTTGAATTACGCACCCCTGGAGAAATGAGATGGGAAAAGTGCCATGCTGCAAGCCATGTGAAACGTGTCTCTCATTCCCAACTTGAAACTGGACTTCAGGCAGTAAAGGATGAAAGCCAAGTGTAGTGCAACCATCAACAGAGATGTTTATCTTCCAGATAAAATACCACCCGAGCCACTAATCCCTTTCAAGGAAACAATGGAAAGATGAAGTCCTCTTAACCAAGATTTGGAGATTAGAAGTTTGGATGCTTCTTTTTAAATCTCTTTTAGGAGTTGGTTTGGGAACTTTTAGATGCTTCTGCCAGTAAAAGTAAATGTTTTTTCCTGTAGAAAAATTACTGTATTTGATTAAAATGTTGAAATAAAGGAGGTCTTTCCTTCTAGCCTTCCTGAAGTTTCTGGGTAAAGTTAAGTATATGGTTGGGTCTTGCCACTTGCTCATTACTTTGAGGTTAGGGGTACTACTAAGTACCCAGTTCAGTGTCCTGTGCTGGGCAGGCAAGGGTTAGAAACATGGGACTGAAGGTTCCGGTGCCAGGGAAGTGGGTAAGTTTGTTTGGCAAGAGTGAGGCATTACTCTGGAAAGCTGCTGGAGCCAGCAGAGTACACTTCCCACCACAGTTAAAGTCAACTTGTGGTCTCTGCCCCCAGTCCTTACAAAACACTGGGGCTGCTGAATCACACAAAGCAGTGAATCAGATGGTGCAGTGCGGGAAAACATGTGTGAGTGCTCCCACGGAAAGCACTGGATGTGAGAATTTACGCACGCTGGTGTGAACAGGATCAAAGCCCTGATCCTGCCAAGCACCTGCACCCTCTGTAGCTGGTGCCATACACAAGTTTTCCACTTGTTAGTCATTTCATTGGCTTCACGTTGTGCTGTGCGTGTGGTGCTGGTACTGCCTGGCCAAACTGCACTCTCCTGGTGGCAGGAAACACGCAGAGGTCACAGCTGTACCTGCAGGGCTTGGGAAGGTCACCTACATGGAGAGACAGGCACTGACCCTGCCCAAGGGTCTCCCCTTCCTGTTGCATCGTCAGCTTGAAAACTGCACCACCTTTCACACTGCTCTCTGACATCCAGAAAACACATCCTTCCAGGGTGGGTGTGTGCACAGGCAGACACACCTGCCTGACCTGGCAGTGATGAAGGGCCATTCCTGCCTCTGTGCATGCTCAGGATCCTGTGCAAACGCTGTGTGAGCTCATTGTTAGAGCTGCCGTGTAGAGAACAGGCTGGAATGGGTGACAGGCCCTTAGCATGCATATTTACTCCTTGGTGTAGTTAAACTCTTGGCTGCTGGGTAAGAAGTTTCTCTGTGGATTCTTTTCCACGGCTGAATGAAGAAGTTGATTTGAATAAAACCTGGGTTTCCAGAGATGATAATTATTTGAAGTGCTTACTTGGTCAAACTTGTGCATCCTAAACCTTAAAACTAGATTGTCTCCCCAAAGCAGTGGCAGGACATTCTGCCTTTGGCTATCATCTCACCAATCTTTACACTTGAACTTGCTTTTCAATTTAGTACAAGGCAGGAGTAGCTGTTTCCCACATTCAGCAGTTCGCCAGTGAGGATGTTTTAAAAACAATATGCTTTATCCTAATGCAAGGAGAATTAAGCAATTAATTCTAGCCTGCGTTTCATACTTGACTGGGTAGCTTATGTTCTGCAGGCCTGCTGTGTGAGCTAGCTAAATGCACTTTAAAAAAAAAAAGATTAATAAAAATGCTTCACTTCTCTTTCAGGCTATTTTTTCAAAGGACCACTATGAAATATAGAATGACCTTTCCAAATTGAACTCGTGTGGGCTGCATTTCCACGTTAGAGTGGAGCGTTCCAGGACGCTCCGTGCCAGCTCCTTCACAGCTCCCTGGGCCAGGCCCCGCGCCGCGCTGGGAGCGCAGCAGCCCAGACGGGTACGTCTGGCAGAGGCAGCCGTGCAGGATGCCGTGCAGAAAGCTGTCCTGCCTCACTGCCAAAGAACTGCATTAGATGAGCTGACAGGACTTGGTTTCTATCTGCAAAACCAAATTCCTTATCTAGTTTCAGGCTTTAGAATAACATGTTTCTTTTCGAAGCGGATGCCAAGTTGTCTGATATGCAAAGTTATGGCTCTTAAATACTTTAGAATGAAAATGCAGTTTGCAAAAACAGCAGGCCTAGAGCAAAAATGCTAAGGGGGAAAAGAAACCCAGAAAAACACCTGCAAGGTTCTACATCTGGGCCTTGATAATCCCAGGCACAGCTACAGACTGGGTGGGGAAGTAATGGACACCAGCAGTGAGGAGAAAGACTTGGGAGTGACAGTGAGTGAGAAGCTCAGCATGAGCTGCAGTGTGAGCTCAGCCCAGAAAGCCAATGGAATCCTGGGCTGCATCCACAGGAGTGTGGGCAGCAGGGCAAGAGACCTGATTCTGCCCCTCTGCTCTCCTGAGACCCACCTGGAATATTGCACACAGTTCTGGTGTCCTCAACATAAGAAGGACACAGAACTGTTGGAGCAAGTCCAGAGGAGGCCACAAAGTTGATAAGAGAACTGAAGCATCTCCCCTATGGAGACAGGCTGAGGGAGTTGGGGCTGTTCAGCCTGGAGATGAGAAGGTTGTGTGGAGACCTCAAAGCAACTCTTCAATACCTGAAGGGCCTACAAGGAGCTGGAGAGGGACTCTGTGTTAGGAACTGCAGTGATAGGACAAGGGGTAA
>NW_008685250.1:17472-19883 GCF_000695815.1 Acanthisitta chloris | reverse complement strand
CACTGGCACAGGTTGCCCAGGGAGGCTGTGGCTGCCCCAACCCTGGCAGTGTTCAAGGCCAGGCTGGATGAAGCCTGGAGCAACCTGATCCAGTGAGGAGGTGTCCCTGCCCATGGCAAGGGGTTGGGACTAGATGATCTGTAAGGTCCATTCCAACCCTTAAATTATATGAAAAACCACCTTAGCTGCTCTCAAGAATGGTGCAGTAGAAGTCAATGACAGTCTGATATTACTCCATCAGACAGATGTTACACCAGTGGCAGCAAAAACACCTGAGCAGCAAGGCTAAGTCATGGCAGGCATCAATATTAACTCAGGCAGCACTTGACACCCTGTATGCATCACAGCTTTTCCTCAGGAGTTTGCAAATGCAGCATTGACACCCCCCAAACAAAGGCATTTCTCTAATGTGGTAAAGCAAAGAGTTTATCGTGTTCATGGGTAAGATTGTCCCAAGAATAATGTCCTTGGATGGGTTAGGAGCAGAAGCAAAGCTTAAATCCTGTTGTAGAAAGAGTCAGTGAAATTTTCAATGGATTTCTATAAATCCCAGCTTTCACCTCTGCTCATTGGTAACTAGGAAAGTAATTCCCTTTTCGCTGTTATTTCTCCTGTGCTACCTTCTGCAGCAGCTAATAACTTAAGAGTATTGGATCTGCTTTCTAACCTGCCAGATCTCTTTGAGAAGAGCCATTAAATATGCTCACAACAACAGTACTTCTTCAAGACAATGTAAAAGGCACATGCTCATACACAGAAGTGAAAAAAAAACTCAGTTTCCCCTGAATCTTAAGGAGCTCTTAGCAGAATTAACAAATAGGCAGAAATGGCAAAAAAAAAAAAAGGGAAATGGTACAGAATATGCAGTCCTTAATTACCTGTCATATCATAGAATCATAGAATTTTAGAGGTTGGAATGGACCTTATAGATCATCTAGTTCAAGCCCCTTACCCTGGGCAGGGACACCTCCCACCAGAGCAGGTTGCTCAAGGCTCCATCCAACCTGGCTGTGAACACCACCAAGGTTGGGGCAGCCACAGCCTCCCTGGGCAACCTGTGCCAGTGTCTCACCACCCTCACAGGAAAAAGATTTTTCCTAATATGTAACCTAAATTTCCCCATACAAAATTCCCATCACTCCTCTGCAGTTGTTTATTGACCTTACATCTAAAACATTTTGAAAGACTGGTGTTGTGGTTTAACCCCAGCCAGCAACCAAACTCCATCCAGCTGCTCACTCATTTCCCCACTAACAAGACTGGGAAGGCTAAAAGCTAGAAAAATTCATGGGTTAAGATAAAGACAGTTTAATAGAGAAAGCAAAAGCTGCACACATAAGCAAAGCAAACCAAGGAATTAATTCACTGCTTCCCACAGGCAGGAGGTGTTCAGCATCTCCAGGAGAGCAGGGCCCATCACACAGTTCCTTGGGAAGACAAACACCATCACTCCAAATGTCCTCCCTCTTTGTTCCCCCCACTTTATATACTGAGCATGATGTCCTATGGTATGGAATATCCCTTTGGTCAGTTTGGGTCACCTGTCCCAGCTGTGTCTCCTCCCAATCTCCCATGCACCCCCAACTCCCTTGCCAGTGTGGCAGTATGGAAAGCAGCAAAGGCCTTGACTCTGTGTGAGCTCTGCTCAGCAACAACAAAAACATCTCTGCATTATCAACCCTGTGTTCTGCTCAGATCCTAAACATAGCCCCATACTAGCCACTATGAAGAAAAATAACTCTACCCCAGTCCAAACCAGCACACCTGGTACTGGAGCAGTCACAATCAGGAGTGCAACAGAAGAATCTCCATCACCCAGGCCATAGCCTCTCTTCACACATAACTATCATACAGAAATAACGAAGTAGTGCCTGAGACACACGTGATGGGAGTTAAGGTCATGAAAGTACAGAAGAGGAATCTGTGGAGTTCAGCATCCTACTTCTACCTGGAGCATCAGCACCAAGCTAAGCCTGTGCTTGGAAATTGTTACGTTTCTTGAAATTACAATTTTAAACAAAAAAAAAATCCCCTCTTGATCATAAATCTGAGTCCATCTGCAGGAAGGAAGTGAAGTGCTTTTGTGCCTATCTGTAATGAGCCTCAGGCCTCATATTTCAAAAGGAGTTTTGCTCTGAAAAACCACCTTGTGTGAGGGTCTAACCCCCGGATGATTTACTGAGAGATGTGTGCTGGGTTTTTGCTCTTCCCATGACTTTTCCCTAAACGCAGCCTGGAATTGGATACTAAAGTCTGACTTCTTCTATATGCTTCTTGTCTGTCTGAAAAAATATGGAAACTCTGAAAATCTTGATTAAAACCAGAACACAAACCCACATAACTGTGTCTTTCCAGTGAGATGCCTAACCAGCCCTGTGGCTACAAAGCTACATTTCAGTGGTAATAAACCA
>NW_008685250.1:2088-17446 GCF_000695815.1 Acanthisitta chloris | reverse complement strand
CTGCAAACAGCTCTACATGAAAAATCAATCCTTACCCTACCAAAAAAAAAGAAAAAAACCCCACCCAGCTCAAATAGCCTGTTTGCTGCTAAAAGCAGTTTAGTTTCAAATGGTTTCTAACTTCAGTACTGACACAAGTAAGAAAATAGCATTACCACCTTGTGCCCTCTCAGAGCAGACCCATGTACATCCATCTGAGCTTAATTAGCCAGCAAGATTTTCTTACTACTGGATTTTACTTACTACTGGTTCAGACATCTCCAAAGTAACCTTGTTCCCACCTGGTTCTGACTGCCCAGATGATGAGCACAGATTTGCTTTCCCCTTTAGCACATCTGCACAGTGATTTACATTGTGGCTTTGTTTCTAGATCCAGTTTTTCTTCGGTTCCTCCAGCCACTGAGAAAGCATTTTTAATTGCTCAATAGGGACAGCATAATAGAGATGCTTGAAAACCAAGGCCAGGGAGCACGTGGCTGAGACTTGGGCTCTGCCGTGCCGCACGGTTTGATGTGTCGTCCACTGAAGTCTGTGGGAGTCTTTTCATTAACTTCAATGGGACTTCAAATGGCCTGGTGGCCTGTGGTGCCTCACACCACTCAGGTGTCCAGGATTAATGCATTTTGAGAAGTTCTGCTAAGAAAAGCTGTTTGAGGCATCCAAGCTTTAGATACTCAAAGAACTTTCTGATCTTGCTGTGGACCTCAACCGTATGTACCTCTAGCACATAAGGCCGTAAAAGAAAATAAAAGGTAAGATGTTATCTTTGGTTTCAGTGACTCCTGCCATGCAGGGGGAACTGCAACCATTTGCTTCAGGCTAGTGATTGGCTGCAGCACAATATTTATGTGGGAGTAGGTCTTATTTAAACCCTCGTGGCTTTCTCCTTCACACTCCTTCCAGAAATAGAAATATATAGGGAATGTAGAGCCAAGATGTGCAGAAAGCCTTGGGCTTTGCAACCCTAATCTAATTTCTTCTTCCACAAATGCACATCTTCCAGACTCTGTCAGCCACCCATTTGGGTGAGCTACATCTTGTCTTGTGCTGTAGATCACATGTAGCTGGGGTGAAGCCACTGAGCTCCCAAGCACCACACAAGTTTTGCCACAATTCACTTCAAGTTGCAGCTGTTCCCATGTTGAACATTGTGACTTGCAACAGCCAAGCTAGAAAATTCATGCTGTAAAGCTCTTCATTTATCCTTCCCAAACACAAAGCAAGTGTTTTAATGAAACAGGTTCATTATTTCCAGCTTTTTAGGAGCTGAACAACTCGTGATCAAAGAAAGGCATTGAACTGCAGACAAAAACTAAAAGCCCATCGACTTCAGGGAGCACAAGAAAGTGGCAGTTAACAGCAAACTTCAAAGCAAGTGGCAAAGGCTGTGGTCAACTCTTTCTGTAGGCACTGATGATTTTGAATTAACCCACAACTTCCTCCACAGGCTGGATTTAGAGCTAGGAAGAATGAATACTTGCTCTTTGGGTATCAGACCTCTTCCTTTTAAAAGCAGGTCTACTTGGAGCACTCCAAGAAATTAACTACTTCTAGAAAACATTAAATAAATCAGTGCTAAGAACAGGACAGCTGTGCTCAGCACCCACATTTTAGATCCTCACCACTCCTGAGCTGCTGCTTTCCACATTTTCTAGTGGTTCAACACAGCGGTGTCTGCAAACTTTGAATTTCTTCATAGATTAACCTAAATGTCACTGTCCTTGCCCACATCTGCCCAGAGACCTGATGCAAATGCACCAAGCTCAGTGGGAATCTTTCCTGAAGCACTGGTGTATTTCAGGTCCATTCCATTCCACACTCTCTCTGTGTTCTCCAGGGTGGTCACATCAGCAGTGGAGACTCCCTTTGTCCATCTCCATGTAATGTCATTGCTCATGTCTTTCAAAGACAGAAAAAGGCTTCACCTTATGGTGTCTGGTTTAGGTCAGGCCTTGACAAGAAGAAATAGTCTCCCTAATGCAAGCCTTGGGCAACCAACACAATGCCTCAGTTTCCCTGCCTGTACCTCTGAGATGGAACTCATGCCACTCATCAGAAGCCATTAGAGATGGGCAACAAGGAGAGGTCTAATCTCACCCAACCCTTGGTGTCTCCTTAGAATCATAGAACAGAATCATAGAATCAACCAGGTTGGAAAACACCTCCAAGATCATCCAGTCCAACCCTACCATGTTTACTAGACCATGGCACTAAGTGCCACATCCAGTCTCATATTGAAAACCTCCAGGGATGGTGAATCCACCACCTCCCCGTGCAGCCTATTCTTGCCTCCCTCTTACTAGCAACCTCTATTGTATACCTCCAGATCCTATTGGAATATTCTTAAAAAGATTTAAAGAGTAGGGTTTGACACTAAGCAGAGCCCAGTGCAGAAACTGCTGATGGGAAGCTGCTGCCCTGAGCTTTTGCAGCAATTCAGAGATCAGCAGCAATCCAGAAGGTACAAGAACACAGCTAAAGCCCAATTATCTCCAGCTATTTACTGAAAGCTGCCTTAAAGTGCTTCCCCCGTTTCTTCTTCTCTTTTTAACGAAGTCTTCCCTCTGGCAGTGTGTGTGAAAGTGCACTCCTTCCCAGGCAGTGATAGGAGAGGGAGGGGAGAAACGTCCACTTTCTGGAACAAGGGGGTAAATGGCAATCAAAGCAGTGCCAACTACTCAGGGTTAAAGGCTGACCCGATGAAACAGGATGTGCTTCCACCAATATTGATCAGCCACTACCCACAGCTGACAGACTCTGCCCAGCTCTTCATCAATACCATAACAGTTTGTGATGCAGTCAAGCCCTCAAGCCTCTCATTTCCAAAGAAAGTGGAAAGTCAGAACTTTTATAATCAAGTTTATAAAATTCACACAGAGCAATGGAATAGCTAACACTTGAGCTGGAGGTATAACGAGAGGTTTTGCTGAAATTGGCCCCCAAAATATAAGCCCAAAAATGAGATGAGTGCTGCTCTCAGCTGTAGGCCTTTCCTTGTAATGTGCTGTGCAGCTGAAGCAATTACTAACTTTAGTTTTTAAAGAAGCAATAGCAGTTTGACTAGGAGGTCTTCCTCCAGCAACGAGCTAGTAAATGAAAGCATTAAGTTAATAAGGGCTTGAGTGCTTTAGATCATTACAGAGATGGCCTACAGCTCCACACTTCAGCAACTTGATTTTTTTTGTTTAATATTATTGTCAAAACAGCTTGAAGAAAACCTTCTTTGGATCCACTCAGCATTAAACGCAGCCTAGACAAATGGTTGCTTTCCTCCATTAAGCAGCATTTTTAAAAGGAAAAAAAAAAAGAGTAATAATTAAATTCCACTGATGAATAATTACTTGTAATAAATAAAGAGAAAGAAATGGCATTGGCCTCAGCAGCTTACATGTCAGCAGCCTGGGCTGCTGCTGACCCAAATGAGCAATGTGTGCTGCAGGAGCTGGGAGCAGCACTGTGGAGAACTCCCATTTCAGCTACAGCAGGTCCTTCATGGAGCCTGGGGCCAAACTGTCCAGACCACCACAGTGTTTACCCTCACTCCCTGCCAGGGCAGCATGCCAGGAGGCCAATAAGCTCATATTGCTTCCACATCTCAGCCCAGGGCAGATTTCCACAGAAGCAGGTGATTCATCCAGGGGATACTTGGACAGCAGAGCTCTTCCTTCTATTGGAGGCTTCTTGTAAACAATCATCTTTTTCCCCCTCCTATCCCACCTCCATCAGGCATGTTCCCAACACAAAACATCTGAAACTTCTTGTAAACTCTGAATGTGATCAGCTAAATATAACACCAGAGAGAGCTTCAGGCCTTTACTCCCTTCTACACATCTGCTTCCAAGGAGGTTAACAGAATCACAGAATCACTTAGTTTGGAAAAGACCTCTGGGATCATTGAGTCCAACCTTTGACCAGACACCACCATGGCACTAAGTGCCATGTCCAGCCTTTTCTTAAACACCTCCAGGGACTGTGACTCCACCATCTCCCTGGACAGCACATTCTAATGTTTAATAACCCCTTCTGTGAAGAAATTCCTCCTAATGTCCAACCTGAACCACCCTACAAGCAGCCTGGGACAATGTCCTCTCATCCTGTCACTAGTTTCCTGGGAGAAGAAGCCAACCCCCACCTTGCTACAACCTCCTCTCAGGTAGTCATAGAGAGCAATAAGGTCACTCCTGAACCTCCTCTTCTCCAGGCTAAACACCCCCAGCTCCCTCAGCTGAGTTCTGCAGGTGGAAGCAGGAAAGTCATATTGCATGTGAGGTTACTGCAATATCACAAACTTAAGCTGGTTATTTCTTTCTTCTTTATTTTAAAAGCTACAATATTCAGGTAGCTCAAGGAAAAACAACCTTTGGATTTTTTCTGCTCATAAATCCATCACAACAGCTTGGGGGAAAACAGTAAATAAGATATTGGAAGAAGAGCACAGGAGGCCAAAGGAAGAGCATCTGCCTCTGGATGTGCTATTTGCAACCAAAGCCAGGTAGCAGGCTGTGATATTAGTGTGTGGTATTGATTTGTTCTTAATCCAGAGAAATGCCCCTGTAATGAACTCTGCTGTGCCCTTAATGATTTCATATTGAAGGATGTTAGGTGTCTTGCCCGTAACAGAGTAACAGCAATTCCAAAAATAGCAGTCCTCATAATAAAATGTTATTGAGGATCCTGAATTTCAATATAAAAGGGACTCTGCAGTACTCAAGGGCTTACTAGATACAAATGCATACTTTAAAAAGTTGTATTAAAGTCATGTTGGTGCCTGAGTTACAGAGATGCTTCTCCAGGGAGCAGCTGAGCTCCAGGTCCCCAGGAAACTTTTAGGCAGATGTAATACAGGCTGGATTTAATCCCACCAGATGATTGGAGCTGGTTGTCTAGAAAGAGCAAAGATGCTTTTGCAAGCTGCCCACAAGGGCAGCAGAGTGTGGCTGCAGGGCTCCTCAGCAACAAACAGGAACAGCATGTGAACAGGGTGCTGGGCCAGAAGTCATGTACCTGGTCCTGGCTCTGCTGCTCATCCCCCAGCTTCAGGCAGAAGCCTTCCAGAGGGTCACCAGTGAGCTGCCACTGCAGCTAGTGCAAGGGGTATATGGGAGAGCATGGCTGCTACATCTTACCAGGGATAAGAAATACCCCCACCAAGCTCAGGGCCACCACAAGGAACTCAGAACTGGAAGCACCAGGTCTAAGGTTGACCTCACTTGCAGGTGATTCCTCAGCCTTAGCTTTGTCAGTGCAGCAAACAGCAGCCCCAAATGAAGCCTGCCAGCCAGGCCCCCCAGCCTCTATCAGCATGGACCTCAGCCTGCAGGCTGGCCCAGGGGGTGTGACTGCAGTGGCTGGGAAGGATGGTGGTTGCCCATCTCCCACCACATGATGCTTTGGTTGGTACCAGAGCCCCTCTCCTGGACCAGAGGTGGAGAGGGGAAAACCAGCCCTGCAAAGAGACCCCTTGGGAGCAGCTTCAAGCCTTCAAATAACCTGTCTTCATTAAGAGCAACCAGGGGCACCTCCTGCCACTTCTAGCAGGACTGGGGACAGCATTAGCTGGAGGGAACAAGGGGTGAACATTTACCTTCTGCAAGACCCAAAAGGGAGCTCAGAGCTTGACTCATAGGTTATCCAGGATGTAGGCTGGTGGAAAAATAAGCCATTAGCCCAATTATATCTAAAGCATAATTGCCTCAATTACAGCCTGTTCTTTCTGAACCCTGCCCAGGAGTTGATGTCATCAGTGCCTGCAGGGTCTGTGTGTGGGGCAGTGAGAGCACCTGAGGGGCCTGTGCCTTGCTGCCTCCTCCCTCCAGGACCCTTTCTTGGGGAAAAGTGGTATTAAAAACTGGACCAGAAAGGTGAACATGGTCCCCTGACCTGGCTCTAAGCAGGTGAAGAAGGAACTGCCTCCGTCACCCCAAACTCTAAACTTTCCCTCCACTCTAGCCTAGCTCCTGCTTCCAGTTAACCCACAGATTGGTAGCACATGGTCCTCCCCCAGGAGATAAGTATCCTTGGACCCTGTCTCTAGGAAGGAATCTGGATCCTAAAACAGTGAAACAAGAACAACTCTGCAGCAGTGCATGGAGGCCAGAAGACATTTGCATCCACATTCCAGAAACCTCTGTCTGCAAGAGCAGAATCAAGTTTACTCAAAGCTCCAGGCTATGCAAAACTAGAAAAAACCAACTGATTCTACACCAAAACCTGCAGTTCAACACCAATGATGTGCATTTCCCATTGTTGTTTTCAGGAGTGCCACCAGAGTTCAGCAGTTTTGTAGGGTCATAACTCCTTCGGAGCAATGTTTGTACTGTTCCTTAGATTACAGGCAGAACTGGAGTGGTGCAGCTGCAACCAGGGCTCCGTGGAGCTTGGCACAGCTTGAACAGACACTAAAAGGAAGTTTTCAATCTGAGAGGATGAGGAAAAGGAAACACTGATAGGAATTAATTTGTCCTCTGTGCCTGGCAGGCTCTGGCAGGAGGTTTGCAGGTGCAAAGGAGCTCAGCTCTCACACAGGCAGGTGCAGCATGGACTTCTGCAGTGCTGTCTGCTCCTCTGCTCCCATCCAGCACCAGCACTGATTACATCAGAACAGCTGGTCACTTTGCTAAAGGAGTCATGAGCTCTGCTGAAAACCCTGATGCAAGAGGTGTCCTCAAACCTCCAGGCAAGCTGGGGACACCAACCAGCTGCTGTATCCAGTCAGTACCTTAACCAGCCCCACTAACACACGACTCTGCCTGTGAAACACTGCCACTGCTCACCCATGGCTGTTTAAATTCAGTTCACTCCCCAAAGACAGAGTTGGGTGTTTGGTGTACAGGGGGCCAAGAGCCCACATTTGTTGGAACTGTGATTTTAATAGCCCCATCCGGTGCCATTAGCTATGGTAAGTGAACTGTAAAATACATTTGAAAAATATATTTAATACGTACACAGCCTTCTTTGCTGTTCCATGATTTAGGGCTCCGCTCCCCTTTTCTGGGGTTCAGGATTTTTCAATTTGGAAACGTGGACAAACCTCAGAAATGTTTCTTTTAAGTAATCCTGCCACATCTGCCAGCTACAGACCAAACAACTGAATCATTCATGAGCCCATCCGCAGAGCACGAGGCATTCAGCAGAGGAAAGAGCAGGTCAGCCTGTAACTGACTGCTATTAAAAACTTTCATTAGAAAGTCCTGGAAAAGGGCAGTGGGAGAGGGAGAGGGGAGGGAAAGGAAATAAATTATAGCATTGATCATGTTTGTGGAACAATGATGGAAGAGCGATGGAAAACGCCAGAAAGGGCAAAAATGTGAACAAGCCAGGGATGTCTTAGACAGACACGTTTAAATGGGACAGGATCTAATTTAGGTACAGATAAAATCGTACCTGACGATGCTCAGCAGGTAACAAAGGAATAATATGAAAGAGAGGAGCCACAAGAGCTGGGTGTGGAGGGACATGCCTTCAGATGTCATTTTGTAGTAACATTAGCTGTTATTTCAGTCTAGGGGGAACTGAGCTGACGTTTTCCAGGAATGGAGATGGCAGCTGAAATCACAAAACCTGAGCCTCACATCTCAGGCCATCAGTGCTGCCACAAGAAATCAAAACATGTCAAACAACCCCTGAGAGGATATTGGGTTCACATGAGCAGGTTTTGGTAAAATAATGTGGGAAAGCAACTAGTCACTAAAGGCTGTTTGGGAGGGTAAAAGGTGATTAAACAGGCAGCTCTCCCAGAAACTGGAGGGAAGGGAGAGGGGGACCATGACTCTGGAAGGACCGAACACATTTCCATGGGGGCAGATTTCTGGGCTAAAGGGGATCCAGCATTTCTGAGCAAAACAAGAAATATATACCTTACCTGTAAAAGTTCCTGCAGGCAGTGGAAATCCCCCAGCATGGCAGGTGATATGTATATACACACACACAGACAAAGTTGTAAAACATTGACTCACAGCCCTGAACCCTGAGGTTGGTCTCCAGCCACAGAGGGGTGCAAGGGGCTCAGTGTGGCTCTCATGCTCCCCCCACGGCTGTGCTGCAGCCATCAGAACCACATCTGGGACTGCAAGGGAGCAGGGGTGGCTTCTGCTGGCCCAGTGTGGGGAGACAGCAGTGGGGAGACACATCAGGCCCTGCCAGGGCACTGGGATCTCTCTACACTCTGTGTGGGTAGAAACTGCTCCTCCCTTGTCAGCAAGACAGTTCACCACTTGGAAAAATGGAGCCTGGAAATGCCTGATGCTCAGCAGCTCTTTTCTGCAGACAGGAGCTGTAATCAGAGGGAGAAAGCTGCTGATCCTGATGGCCTCGGCACGTGCAGCATCCTTTCAGTTAATGCAGGCAGCCAGGAAGGCAGGAGGAGCAGGAGGGAATGAGGACTTTGAAACCCCAGTGTGCCTGACCTGCTGTGCTGGAATGAGTCACTGAATGCATTTGGTGGGCATCAGCATCCCTGCTGCTCATGTGATTATAGCTCATTTGAGAGCATTATGCTCACTTCCCAGAAGAAATCTGTCATTTTTGGAGGCACCACATGAAGCTGTTCTCCATTGCCTCCTTGGCCAGCTGGGTGGTGCCACTGGCACCGTTGCCACCTCTGCTCACGACCAGATTTTTGGTGCAGAGCGAGGGCAGGCAGATGTCTCACTGGGGAGACACAGCACAGATCAACCTGCAGCCTGAAGGATCACACAATATTCAGAGTTGGAAGGGACCCACAAGGACTATGGGGTCCAGCTCCTGGCCCTGCACAGGACATCCCTGACAATCACACCATGTCTGAGAGTCGCTGCTCAGTGCTGCGTGACAAGGAGTGGCACAAAGCACCTTAGCACCTTCCCCCGAGGTGTGTGCTCATATGTACTGGAGACCTGGGGAGGTTTCACGGCAGGAAAGGAGAGAGCATTCCTCTCTGCCATTTCCCAAGCAGGCTGGATTTGTCCTGTCTCACGGGGGAGGAGAGTATCACTGCCTGCACCTCCACTTTTTCTCTCCAGCCTCCCGGCTGTGCTCAGTCCCAGCCCATCAGGAAAACAAGGACATTACAACCACTGAAGGGAGGCTTCTTAAATGGTGAAAGAAAGGGTCACCAAGGCCGCCCTGAGGGGAAAATTCCTCCCAATTAAACGGCAGGAGAAGAAAGGGCATGTCTGTGAACTGGTTTTGAGTTAGAACCAGCCCTGCAGGGGAGCACAAAATGTGTCTTGTTTGAAACTGCAGAACAGGGTGACTGCCTAAAGCTGAACCCTTGCAGAAACTATTCACCTCTACATCTGTTTTCCCTTTTATTCCTGAGCAAATTGTACTGACCACCAAGGCACCCCAGGAGTGCAGCCCCCCTGGCTGAGCTCACTGCTGCAAAGGGCAATTAGCACAGCCCAAATCTCCAGGTCCAAAGTGCTCCTACCTCGAGAGAGGTGGCAGCACCCAAGAGACCTGAGGCTACAGGCCCATGGGGATACTGTAAAATGGTAATTGCACCCTGATCACAGACACTGCAGAAGCCCTTTCAAACAAAAAGTCACTTTTATGCCATTGCTTCATGCTCAGAGAAGCTGTGCTATAGACTTCATAGATGCCACCCCACAACAGTCTAACAGAAGGGATGCTAATTTCCCTTTGGGTGTGGGAAATGGTGACTGTGGCCACACTGCATCCCTAAGGACACAGTGGAACAGGATGAAGCAGGAGGAAGAGTCCTGTGGACATTTCTCTGCTGCAGAACTGCTGCAGTGGCCCAACAGCAGTTCAGGACACAGCTGACACAGAGCCATCCATGCCACCCTCTGTGCCTCTGCCACTCACGTGCAGGCAGGAGCCCAGTCTGACCCACTCCACCAGTCCCACCTCGGCACAGCCCTCCAGAATGAGCCCTCCCTTCTTCACTTTGCTCCACCTTCAACTCGCCTCTCCTGAAAACAGCTTGGGGACAAGGAGTCATAAATGGACACAATGACCCAGGATTGGGTGAAAAACACATCCCAGGAGAGCAGCTGCCTTCCCCACCATGGCAGGGGCACTGGCTCACCTTGCCACTACTGAGCCACCCAGGTCTGTCTCCTTTGCACAGGCAAACACATTGGTGGGTGTTTCATTGAACCATAGTATTTTAGGGGTTGGAATGGACCTTACAGATCATCTAGTCCCAACCCCCTGCCCTGGGCAGGGACACCTTCTCACTAGACCAGGTTGCTCAAGGCTTCATCCAACCTGGCTTGGAACACTGCCAGGGTTTCTGGCAGAAATCCCTTCTCCGAGGCTAGTGCAGTCCAGGCCAAGCTGTCAGCCTCAGTCTTGCATGACCAGTGCCTTGCTGCAGCACAAAAATCAGGTGTGTTGCAGGGGCTGGAAGGAGCAACCTTCCCTCTGAGGTGTGTGTACCCCTCATCGTGCTGCCCCGTGGGCAGTGACACCTTGGCCCCTCTGGCCCCAGCTGTGCCACCAGCATGCTCGGGGCTTGGAACGGCTCATTCCAAACCCAAATCCCAAAGGGTCACAGAAAAGGACACAGAGGTCTGATCTCCCTGTTGGAACTGTCTGTAACACAAGGTGGCTAGAAGCTACTATACAGCAGAGAGAGCAAACACAGCTCACAGTGCCCACGCACACCCTGCTACCTGCAGTGGTAGGCAGAGGCTGCCCTGCTGCAGGAGCTCACCTGTCCTTGTAGCCAAGGTGGAAAGGGGAAAGATTTCCACTACCTATGGGGAAGTGGAAACAGCAGAGCCCTGAGCCAGTTCACAGAAGGGGTCAGGTTGGAAAGGACCACAGTGGGTCATCTGGTCCAACCTCCCTGCTCAAGCAGGGCCACCCGAGAGCACATGGCTCAGAAGTGCATCCAGATGGTTCTGGAATACCTGCAGTGGAGGGAGAATCCACAACCTCTCTGGACAATCTGTTCCAGTGCTCAGTTCATACCCTCAACTGGTCTTCTGAAGCAGAACTGACTCATAATCAGAGAGGACAGATGGGCCAGCACAGGGAATGGAAGTTACCTGACAGCAAAGGCCACGTCCTGCCTGCCTCGGGGCTCGGCCCATGATAAGAAAGTGCAGCCCATGTGACAAGGCTCAGAGGCCACCAAATATCCCAGTGAACAGTTAGGTGTACCACAGACTCCAGAGCAGTGCTGGGTGCACACACCTGCATGCACAGACCATGGCTGATTTGCCCTGGTGCCCTGAGGTTCTGTGAGTTCAGCTCTCAGGTGCTCCAGGGAGGAGCAGCCTGCGCACCCCACAGCAGCACACAGTAACCAGGCTGGCAAAGTCAGGGACAGGAAGCAGATTCTTCCCCAGCTTCCTTCCCATCCTGGTCCCTCAGACCAGCTTCTTCCCAAGGAGCTGACTCCTCAGCAGCAGGATCTGAGCAATCCATAGAACCCACGTGGATCACAGGACCCCTTGAATATTGTTGCACAGAGTCAGTACAGAATTTTAAGCTTTATTTTTCTATTGGCCAGCAACTTAACTGGGTTAAAAAAAAACCAAAAGCAATGAATATTGTTACACAGAGAAAAAGTATAAAACAACTCAGTGGACACAAGCCAACTTACTGTTTGTATCTCATTCTTCCTGGCCTCTCCCAACCCTGTACAATGTGTTTGAAGGGAATGGGCAAAGGCAGCTATGAAGATATGCTTAAGAAACTAGAAATATTGCTTTAAGCAACATGCTCAATATTTTCCTTTTAGTTAGTAGTCAATACTTGTTAAGGAACTTTACTATAAAACAAGAAATAATTTAGAGGTTTCTCCTTTAGATCATTACACAATAATTTAGATTTCTTTCCTACTGCTGTGGAACCAAGGATACACCTCAGTTCCTCCACCTCTCTTTTCTGCATTAGTTAAGGATTATTTGATGGGGCTGCTGATGGGGGAGTTTCAGATTGACCTGCTCTGAGTTTTAACATGTCACCCTTTAGCGCCAGTCCAAGATTTCTGCTCTGTGAACCACAATGCTACAAGACCCTTTAAGTGGTCTGGAGAATTTTCCTCATGTTAGCTGTCTGCTGCCAGGGACAGGGCGCAGCTGGCACCACTAAAAGGCCAGGGGAGGGAATAAATTTGTTTATAAACGTCTGAGCTTGTCTTCACTGCTCAGAAACACCAAGATACCACAGCCCTTGCTGCTTCATGAGTGTAACAGGCATACCAGGAAGGAGGGAACAAGACAAGAGGCACACAAGAACCCACAAATTCAGACAAAGACCCTGCTGGCACCAAGTCCACGGCAGCAGTGATGTCTGTGTCCTGTATGTATCCAGGATCTCAATGCACAGACAACAATCAAAACCTATTTCTCTGCAGCAGACAGACAGTTAATCCAGCACTACCAACTTACCAAATACACTGACTGGGGCAACTGGCTGAAACTGACTCTCCTGACCTTCTTGACAGTAACCAGTAAAGTGGACTTTCAGATAAAGCCAGAAAAACCCTTATCTGATTAACAAGCTCTTTGGAGGCTGATAAAACATTTGTATATATTCATTTCCTGCCCAAGGGAGACAAGTCTGGAGGTTTTAATTAGAAAAATCAAGCCAAGGGCATCTCTCAACACATAAGAGATGAGAGAAGGTATTTCCCCCAGCCAAACAGGCCAAAGGGTAGCAAGATATGGCAGCCCCAGAAACAGACCAGTTCTTCACCAAACCTCAGCAGGGGATAGGTAGGAGGAAACAAAGTTTTCTCTCTCATGTTGGAAGCCACTCAGTAAAACAGACTAGACTCAAAAGAATTAGAAAGTAGTCTATTGTCTCTGCTCCAGAATCACTAGGAAGCAAAAGGCCTCTCGTAGCTCCTAATGGCACTGTGTTGGGGGAAGCTTCAAGGCAGAGGAGGAAGAATTGCTGAGAAATCCTAAGGCACCCACATCTTGGCAACATGAGAGTCACAACAAGATCTCAGCTGCATCAAGTTGTGCTCCCAATCAGCAGGACGAGTAGCTCTTGCCCCAAGCAATCAGGAAGGCATCCTCTCAGGTGAAGAACAACTGTGTTAGGACATTGGTGCACGCTTGAGAAAAAGGAGAGAAATCTTCCATGTACAACAAACTCAGCTCTGGCTCCAGCTCAGTGCAGAACCATCATCTGTCCTCACAGTCAATGCTCAGTGCTGCTGAGCCACTTCTCAGAGAGCAAACCACAGAGCATCCTGATACCTTCATGCTGGCCCAGGAAAAGCCCCAAGAGAAATGGCCTTGGATAAATCTTGCTTCGTAGTCATATCAAGGGTCCGTTTTTGCTAAAGCTTCTAGCAGAAGATCCACAGCTCTTTTGCTTCTTGACAATGTTTTACTGCTGGCTGCCTTGTACACAACAAGGAGGGTGACTTTCCCCCAGAGGGGCAGGTAAGGCAGTGCATGGTTCTAAAGGCATTTCATTACAGAGCCAAGTCCTCAGGTTACAGACACTTCGGTGGTGGTGCAGAGTGGTCAGGTTGGCAGGTGCTAAGGGAAGTGGCAGAGGGAGAGCAACAGAGTTCCCACAGCTCTTAATACGGTTCTGACTTTAAACTCTTGTACAAGCAGCAGGTGAAAATCATCCCAAAGATCTGCAGAGTATAAAGAGAAGAGAGAAATGCATGAAAAAACAGAATGGATACAGTGGAGGCAGCAACTTGCAAACTAACAGTCTGGACCCACACTGCAGCAGTAGCTAGCTCCCACCTGGGGATACTGCACTCCAGCTTGCAATAAGCAGCAGGAGAACACATAATCTGAACTAATCCTTGTAATTAACCACTAGGAGCTTCCTGGGGTGTAATTTGGCTGCTTGCCAGAACAAAAGGGAAGATGAAGAACTCCCAGACACCTATGTACCTGGGAAAAAATAATATCCTGTGCCCTCCCCTCTAAAATAGGAGAGGCATTTGTATTCTATGCCTTTATTCATCACTCTCTCCCAGATCATCCCAAACCCACGTGTTGTTCGTCAATAGGACACAGCAGATGGAGAAATTCCGGATGACTTAAAACAGCCACGAGAGGGCTGTCTGAGGCTGCTGAACTGCCACCACGGCACTGCTCGGCCTGTCTCACAGCCCTGCAGCACAGCTCCATCCCCTTGGCCCACTTGGATACACTGTCATCAGACCGGAATTCACCCAGCTGGCAGAAAAGGCTTTAGCTTTGGACCTAATGAATCCTCAGGTTCCCAAAGTACCTGGCGACTTCTCCTTGCCAGCAGGGAAGAGAATAAAACATCTGATACTTTTTTCCATCCCTCACCTCTGGGGTTCCTTTAACTTCTGCCCAGTACCCTCAAACAACTCTTTTACCTGCACACAAGCAATGCTGATCCCCACTGCCCCGATAATTTTCAGATGCTCTTGAATGAAGTTTTCCAGCTTGGTAATGCAACCACTCTGCAGGGTAAAAGGAGGCACATGGAAAATCAGCTTCATTTTAAGTTCTTGTTCACTTTAATCCAATGACTGCAACCCTTGAAAGCAATGCTGTCAAAGGCTGAGCAACCTCTTCCCCCAGTATCACTGGAAAAGCTAAGCAGATGATGTGAACTGCATCATGTTTTGTATTGCTCTGGATCAACTGTCTCAGGAACTGCTGAACAAACCCATGGTGGCTGCTAAGCTGGGCAGCAGAAATACAGAAGAACTGTCCACATCACACACCCAGAGTGTAATTATTCCCTCAGATACATAAAGATTCTCTCACTGAATTGCATAGCACATGCCTGGAGAGGATATTTACTCCTGTCAGGCCAAAAGGCCAAGGAAATGCTGCTGGGTGGATTCAGTACCAAGAACTCTGACCTAATAGCAGCCTTTTAAGAGTAAATTCTTTCCACTGCTTCTCATGACAGTGACAGTTTTCGGTGTGAACCTGAAAAGCAAGGCTCTAGCCACCTGTGCCTTGCAACTGCATCCTTGGCTGGCAGCATGACCTTTCCCTCCCTGTTTCAGGCCCAAGTTTTTGTTGTCAGGAGGCAGAATTAAATCAGTAAGAGCATTCTCTGTTGGTTTGCTCAGGGTGGGTTTTTTTCCTTTAAATAATTAAACTGTTTAATCTCTTGAGGCAGATTTTCCATGGTAACATCAGGGGGATTTATTATGTAGGCTACAGCAGTGCCCCGAGGATGCTGGGGGCCCTCCTGCCACAGGAGCTTACAGTTTTTGTTGTCAGGAGGCAGAATTAAATCAGTAAGAGCATTCTCTGTTGGTTTGCTCAGGGTGGGTTTTTTTCCTTTAAATAATTAAACTGTTTAATCTCTTGAGGCAGATTTTCCATGGTAACATCAGGGGGATTTATTATGTAGGCTACAGCAGTGCCCCGAGGATGCTGGGGGCCCTCCTGCCACAGGAGCTTACAGTCAACACAGACAACACACAGGC
>NW_008685250.1:0-2077 GCF_000695815.1 Acanthisitta chloris | reverse complement strand
AGCACACAGCCCTCCAGGGAGGGTTGGCAAAGGCCTCATTTTTCCCATGACAGCATTAGATTTTATAGTCAGACCCAGCTGCTCTGATGTGAAGCAGTTACTCCTCCTGCTTGATCTGATCCTTTTCTAGGTTTTCCTTCCCCAAAGTCATTAAAATACTTTCTGAACTCTGACTGAAAGCTCACATGATTGTGGACCCAAACCTCCCCTTACAGCAGCTGGGCTGTCACCTTCAGCTTCACACAGCACAGAGAGAGGCTGGGAATTGCCAGCCCTGCCCCTCAAACGGTTGTGGGTTTCCACTCTCAGAAGCACTTCATCAGCTCTTGGACTCTTCTTGCACTTTCTGACTGGGTCTTGCCTGAAAGGCACAAACCTTATGGGAAAAGCCCCTGAAGAGCAAAACCCAACCAAGCATACAAGGGGATTTGGCAGAACAGAAAGACTGAACTTCATCACCCTATTCATTCCACAGAAATAGATGGTTGGTTTCCTTTCAGCTGTTTTGAGTTTCATAGCTTACTGCAGATGTTATTCACACTCCAAGTCCCACTCAAAGCAGACTGTGAGAAGAAATACCTGCTCTAAAGGGTCCACACTCACAGCTCTTCTTAACCCTCAGGGGGACAGGAACAAGAAAAACACTCCAGTTGCTGTACCTTAGGCTCAATCAACAGAGCTAGCCAAGGTGCTGGCTCCACTGATGAGAAAAAGGTCTATGCTGCCCCACAGAGAACATCACAGTGAGCATGTTAAAGCCAAAAGACAGGACTGGAGGGTGACAAAATAAATGCAAGAATTCCCACCAGCCTTATGCAAACTACATGAATAAATGGTCTGAGAGCTCCCTGTTTACTTACTCAGCTAGCCTGGGATTCAACTGCCTTCAAGACAAGCCCCTTTATCTCAACTCCAGCTTCTTTTCAGGCCAAACAACAGCCCATTGGAACTGGCCTAATTTGTCTGCTACATGGCCTTCTTTCTGTCCCATATGCTTTAGGTCAAATCCCACTATCTGAATCAAGGACCAGAAGTATCTCCATTTGCACTTCACTGAGTAATTCCAACCACAGGAAGCTGTGCCAAATGTAGGGCTTGCATCCAAGTCTCTTGCCAGAACCAATAACCTCTCCCACTTCCCACTATCGCTAACATACTCAGAAGTAACAAATATCACAGAATCATAGAATTTTAGGAGCTGGAATGGACCCTTCTAGATCATCTAGTCCCAACCCCCTGCCCTGGGCAGGGACATCTCCCACCAGAGCAGGTTGCTCAAGGCTTTATCCAACCTGGCTCTGAACACTGCCAGGGTTGGGGCAGCCACAGCCTCCCTGGGCAACCTCTGCCAGTGTCTCAACACCCTCACAAGAAAAAACTTATCGTGTTCATGGGAAAGGTTGTCCTGATAATTTTGTCCTTGGATGGGTTAGGAGCAGAAGCAAAGCTTAAATCCTGTTGTAGAAAGAGTCAGTGAAATTTTCAATGGATTTCTATAAATCCCAGCTTTCACCTCTGCTCATTGGTAACTAGGAAAGTAATTCCCTTTTCGCTGTTATTTCTCCTGTGCTACCTTCTGCAGCAGCTAATAACTTAAGAGTATTGGATCTGCTTTCTAACCTGCCAGATCTCTTTGAGAAGAGCCATTAAATATGCTCACAACAACAGTACTTCTTCAAGACAATGTAAAAGGCACATGCTCATACACAGAAGTGAAAAAAAGCCTCGGTTTTCCCTGAATCTTAAGAAGGAGCTCTTAGCAGAATTAACAAATAGGCAGAAGTGGCCAAAAAAAGAAAATTAAAAAAGGAAGAGAAATGGTACGGAATATGCAGTCCTTAATTACCTGCAGCCTTCGGTGATATCACTGAATCATAGATAGGGGTTGGAATGGACCTTACAGATCATCTAGTCCCAACCCCCTGCCCTGGGCAGGGACACTTCCCACCAGAGCAGGTTGCTCAAGGCTTCATCCAACCTTGTTTTGAATACTGCCAGGGTTGGGGCATTGACTTCCCTGGGCAATCTGTACCAGTCACAGGGAAAAACTTTCTTCCTAATACCTAGTCTAAATTTC
>NW_008685249.1:24217-29306 GCF_000695815.1 Acanthisitta chloris | reverse complement strand
TTTGGTTGCTGACCAGGATTAAACTATGACAAATATCTATTTTATCAGTAGTAGGGGCAAAAAAGTTGCAGGAAACAGGTATACATAACCTTCTCCCCATATCATCTGTTTATCTACAATATAATGTACATTATTGCAGTATTTAAGTCTCTCTTTCTCTAGTGAACTTATGATTGAGTGATCATTAATTAAAAAATGCCTTTTAGAACTAAAAATCAAAGATGGTAAATTTATCATATTTTCCCTACCAAAATTATAAAGGAACAGTGGCACTTGGAATTAATTGTAACACAAAACTCTCAGATGCTGCTGTTGCAAATGCATCTTTCACACTAAAGAATTAAAAATGCATTTGCTTTTAAAAATAATAGAAATGATAGAGTTGTTGGGTTTTTTCAATGTTTTTATCCTTAGAAATCTTGAAATATTTTACAGTGTAGGATCTGATCTTCAAAGCATTACTCATTTGAGAAATCCTTGCTATGCAAATAATTACATGCTCTTGTAAAGTCATTGGCTGCATGCGTAAAATGTATATGATTTACCCTTTTTTTAATAATGGCATTGTCTACTATACAAAATGAAGCAAATATCTAAGAGCACAAGGCTTCAACATGTCAATCAGAGTTTTTCCATTGATTTCAGTGGATACAAAATGAAGCAAATATCTAAGAGCGCAAGGCTTCAACACGTCAATCCGAGTTTTTCCATTGATTTCAGTGAAAGCCAAGCAGTGTCTCAAAGATGCCAAAAGAACATTAACCATAATCTATATTACTGACTCACAGTAAACTTTGACCCCCTCAGTCTGGAACTTTGTCTCTTGAAAATATCCCAATTTGATTTTTATTGAACATGGTGAACTTTGCTGTCACATCTCACCTGGAAATTACAAGCTTTTACTGTTCAAAGAACAGAACACAGCAGGTTAAGCACAAACCTTATTTCAGTCTTATGAGAAAAAATTAATATTTATTGTTTCTTGTTGAATTTCAACATACGAATGAAGAATACTCTCAGGGCTCGGAAAGAAAGGCACTTAGACATGCTCAGATTCAGATTTCTTGTTCTTTTCAGCAGCTGTTGGTCCTTTGTACATTCCTACATGTAAGAACATGTAGTTGAAGCAGTCTACTTTTATGATATGTGTGATAAGGAAGAAAAAAAAATTTTGCTTTGTCTGATGCAGAAGTTTGGGGCACTGAAGTAGTATCTTGTGTTCCATAGTACTTTGATTGTACCACTTTTAATAGATAATCTCAGAAAGGAACTTTCATTCAGTTTTAACCATTCAAAACTGTAATTCTGAAATTATTTAACCTCATAGATCTTGTAGCCCCATAAGAACAATTATCAAGGTCTAATAAATTCAAACCTCATTAAACCATATGTTCCCTTTGAGGTAGGCTAGGCAAACAGAATAATGGTTTCCTTAGCAGCATTCTGTTTTCCTTCACAACAAAAAATTCATGAGTTATAGTCTGTCAAGGACACAATTCCTAGTCTGCACAAAATAGTAGCTTTGAATTATGTAATTTAGAATATAGTCCAAAGTGCTTTGCTTGGTATCGTCTGGAGAGGAGTCCATACATTATTTACTATAGAAAAGGAAAACTTTTATTTTTCTTTTGAGATATCTTCTTGATTAATGTTCCTAATATTATACAGATAAGATTATGCTGGAGGTTGTAGAAGCTACATATCACTTTACTTGACATCAAAAAAAATCCTAACATTGCTGGAAACACTAAATAAAAGACAGCTTCTATTTTTCTGCTCTACAAATGCTTTTCTTCATGTTATATGTATCTGTGTGCTTACAGTGTATGAACCCTGTGTTTATGCTAAATCAGATATAAGCAACATATATTCTTTTTATTTTAATAATGAAAAGATAAGTATATATACATACATACATGCAAAACTTGATTCCACATCTTAAAACACATTGAATAAGGACTCCTTTTTTCTTTGCTTTTATTGTTTGAAGCAAAAAAGTATACTCAGAAACCTTTAGAGAAATGTATGATTTAGGACGTGTCAGCATTCTTCAGTATCAAAGTTAAGAGATCAAAGAATCCAGCTATGTAGTAGAATATGATATTCAGTGACTGTGGAATTCAGTGAATGTAAAATTCAGTCAAATTTCTGAATTCTGTAACACCTGTCTCACTTCTTATCATTTGGATTTATTTATGAATGCTTTTCGTTTTCCTTATTTTTTGTCTCTGATTATTAGCAAAGAAAACAGAAAGAGCCCACAAATATCTCCCAGACTTCCTGACTTAAATGGTCCACTCATAACAAATAATTTAAGGAAAACAGCAAGTGCTCAGTTATTCTCAGAGTAAGGTATATGCCCAGGTCAATCAAAAATTAGCAGGTGTCCAATGCAGTTGGCAATTTCAGAATTTAGAACCACAGAATTCTACAAAAATCTGTATCTAAAAGGATTTTTCTAGTTCTTATACTTTGATGGTATTAACTGAACAATAAAAAGCATGTCAAGGATGGCAAAATGGCCACCATGAGAAATTAAAAAGGAAGACATACATGCCTCTAAATACATCAAAAATGTTTGAGCTTCTCGAGATTTTTTGGGGTTTTTTTTGTTTTTCTTTTGTTGGCAACCTACTATTCCCTCACTCCCCCTCCACATTCTAAAAAATATTTGAAGACTATTTAGCAGGAAACAGCATATATGGCTATTTAGTCCCAAATGTTTGCAACTTGGCAAAAATTTAAGCAGTAGAAAACAGGGTCATAAAAACTTAGATTCCAGGAACATTAAAAATAGACATTCCTGCCTACCTCACCTATGGTCAACAAGAACAATAATTAGTTTTCCAGGACATTGTATGCTGGCAGGAAGGTTTGCTTTAGTCACCACTTGAAATTGCACCAAAATAATTCTATAATACTTACAGAGGAAAAAAAGCTCTCTTGAAGTCCTCAAATCTCATTTCCATGTCCTTTCAGTACTTCTAATTTTGTGAAATGCACATTTCACTCCTGATGTTTTTTATCAAATTATTTATTATTAACATTTTTATGATCAAGGTATTTTAGCTATAAATATGATCAGTTATTTCTGAAGTTTAGATAAGGCATAGGAGAAAAAAGGCAATCAAGAAAGTTCTCTAGTCAATTGCATTGCAAAATACAGAAAACCCAGGAGACTGGTCCCTCTGTGTTCATATTCTCTTTGGCTGTTTGCTAAACAACTGTCTTCTCATGAATAAGAAGACAGTTCCTCTGCAGTGTGGACATCTCTTTATCAGATAAATGGGACCATGGTGCCCAGCAAGCAAAACAAGCTAACTCCTCTGCAGTGTGGACATCTCTTTATCGGATAAATGGGACCATGATGCCCAGCAAGCAAAACAAGCTAATAGGGATTCTGGGTGTTTGAAGGTCACTTTTCTTTGAATGCAAAGGAGATTCAGAAACTCTGCTCCAGACAGTGGGACTGCACAGCAATAGTCATGTCCTCACCAGGGTCAGTGCCCAGCCTTGGCTGGAGAAAGAACCCTGGTACATTGGAGGCCATGAGTCCAACAGAGTGACAGAGAGAGGATTCTGCCTCCCAGGGCTCACAACTGTTGCTTAACCTGGGGCACAGTGGAGTGAGAACGATGGTGGCCTCACATGTGAGGGGAGGCATCAGACTGTGAAGCATCAGCAAAGATGAGTAGGAGGTTTGTATGATCTTCATGGAGACCGCAGAGGCATGAGGCTGAACTACAGAATTAAAAGGAGGGACAGTGAAAGACTACACTTGAATGACTGGATAGACACTCCCAAGACAGAGGCAGATGGGAACTTGTGTTCTCTGTCAGCAGAGCCCTTGGACTTACAGAATTCATATATTGCAATAATAGCCAAGGAAAGGGAACAAACTTTATTGAAATAGACTTCAGAGGCAGCTGGGCCTGAACTGATAGTGCCAAGAGGAAGCAGCCGGCAATGTTGCTTTGAGACTCTGTTCTGCAAGAGATGAAAGTACTCACCTGCCAACCAGTACTGCTGCCACAGGAGATTTATTCTTTGCCAGGGCTTGGATCCAGGATGTTGCATAGAGGATGACAAGTCTCATGAGGCCTTCAGACTTTTGCTCATCCATGTGTGCATCAGTACCACTGCCAAGGGAGACCTGGAGCAATCAGGAGTATGTACAGATTGGTGAGGACAAAGATAGTTTTCTCCTTTCGTGGATGATGAGAAAGCCTAAGGTAGAGGTGGATTCATTTTAAGATAACAAATGGATGAGTGGCTGCTGTCACAAGCAGCATTTTTATTTTTTTGACAGGGATTTCTAAGGAAAAAGGACTGTAACAAGACATGAGATAATTTGATGAAGTGTGGTATGAGCATACTTGACAACAGGACTTGCCAGACTGGTGATAAAGGCTTTAAACCATTCATATCATCAGATGGTGATAAGAGCTTACAGTTAAATGAGGAAAGAGAAGACAAGGCCATATGGGGCAGGGTGATGTGTGTGAAGTCTTGTGAAGGACAAAGAATATTAATAACAAGACATGAGATAATTTGATGAAGTGTGGTATGAGCATACTTGACAACAGGACTTGCCAGACTGGTGATAAAGGCTTTAAACCATTCATATCATCAGATGGTGATAAGAGCTTACAGTTAAATGAGGAAAGAGAAGACAAGGCCATATGGGGCAGGGTGATGTGTGTGAAGTCTTGTGAAGGACAAAGAATATTAAAAGGTGGTGTGCTGGTTTGAGCTAGAGTTAACTTAACTTTCTTCACAGAGGTTAGTATGGGGCTATGTTTGGGTTTTGTGCTGAACACAGAGTTGATAATGTAGAGATGTTTTTGTTGTTGCTGAGCAGAGCTTACACAGAGTCAAGGCCTTTGCTGCTTTCCGTACTGCCACACTGGCAAGGAAGTTGGGGATGCATGGGAGACTGGGAGGAGACACAGCTGGGACAGGTGACCCAAACTGACCAAAGGGATATTCCATACCATATGACATCATGCTCAGTATATAAGGTGGGAGGAAGAAGGAGGAAGGGGGGACATCTGGAGTGATGGCGTTTGTCTTCCCAAGGAACCGTTAC
>NW_008685249.1:0-24061 GCF_000695815.1 Acanthisitta chloris | reverse complement strand
TCCCATTGGTGGGGGAGTGTGGAAGCTGCTGCGTGGTTCTTGGCTGCTGCCTGGGGTTAAACCACGACAGGTGGCTTTTCTGAAGTGCATGTGCACAAATGCATACAGCCTGGGAAGTTAACCAGAGGCCACTGATGCTCCATGAGAGGATGAAGAACTGTCACAATGCTGGTGTGGAAGGTCAAGACTAAGATGGATAAAACTTTAAGAAACCTGGTTAGAAATCACCGTTGATCTTTCTTTGAATGGTTGTTGGATTAGAGACTTCCTGACATCCCTCCCAACCTGGATGATTTTGCAGTTCTCTTATTCTGATGATCTACAGTACTAGAACTACTGAAATGGAGAGACAAACAAAGATTTGCTAAAGTGCATACTCAATATGATACCTTCAGTTTCTTTAGTTCAGTGAGAAAGTAGCATAATACTGTGCAAAACCATGCAAGCTGTCTGCAGAAAGACAAATAATTTTGTAAGTGCATGCTCTGCTTCAGCTGAGAAACAGATTCTTGTACATTACGTCTTGGGTTTCAGATAAAAGTTTTAGCCCAAGCACTAAAGATCTTAAATGAAGTCAAGACTATAGGACAGATGGATTGAAACACTTCTGCATCAGAACTCCATATTAGACAAGGTTATTTAAAACTGTGATATAGGATTTACACTGGTAACTACCTATCCTCAAAAAAATAAGAGATTTTTTTACAATTCCAGTAGAAGCTATTCTTGTATGGACTTTGCAACAGCAGCTTAAGTGGCTGGCTCCACAGAAGTATTATCACATTTAAATGAAATGTCAAATGTTGTTTTACAGTTTATCTCACTTCAGCTTTCAACATCAATAGAAACTCCAACATTCAATATTATTTCTTTCTGAAGCAGTGTTTGTACCACACTAACCCTCTCTCAGTTCTATTTAAAGTCTCACATCCAGGATGAGCACTCCTGGCTTTCTGCAGATACATGTGAACTGCATTAGTAGACACCACTGATGATCCTCCCCTATTTCAAGCAACAAAAATTCCTGAAAATTACTTTGGGTGAGTTGAAATAAGCTGAGTTATGTGAAGGTGGGAAAATAACTGAGAAAACTTTGATCAGGAAGTTTACCATTACCAAAAATAAAACCTATGTTCTAAGCTAAGTTGAAATCAAGCTTTATAAAGTTAATAATAATTTTGCCATCAACTTGAATAGACATAGTTTATGGTTAGAGGATACTTTAAAAGGTCTAATACTATGCATGTGAGTTGTCCCAGGTGCTGTAGTAAGAATATTCTCATCATCACAGCAAAGCAGATATTTAAGTGCTTTTGGAGTATGGAGGGTGCTAGTAAAAATATTGTGTATGTTCTGAAATCAAAGTTGTTAATTCCCTCAGACAAGTAGACAGAAAAAAATAACTTATTGAGAAGCCAGTGACAATACAAACACTGCTAAATTGAAAAAAACCCATACCTCAAGCCAATCTTCCCCTTCTTTCCAACTTGCAAATTGTGTAATTATCATTTTGGAAACAGGAAATTGCATTTATTGGAAGTATAGTATTACAGAAATTTGGCCCTACATTCTACTAAATTTGTTGCACAAACTAATGTAATGACTAGTAATCAACATAGAGGCTTATTTTTTTTTATTGAACTGAAAACAGGAAGCTGTATTTCAATTTTCTAATGATAGAAGCTATAAAACTGGAAATCACCCTAAGCTATCTTGCCTCATTTATTTGAGTTAATACAGTCAATGGAGTATGGAGACCTATTCTTTTGGCCAGATATGGATGCCAAATTTAAGCAAAATAAAAATGCTCTTTATCTTCTCCTGACTGAGGGAGATGTTTCTCTCTCTCTACTTTCATGAGACCCTACCTGGAGTACTGTGTCCAGCTGGGGCCCTGAATTGGGCCTGAACTGAACTGAACCTGCTGGAATGAGTCCAGAGGACAGATAAGCAGACAATCAGAGGGCTGGCGCACCTTTCCTATGAAGACAGGCTGAGAGAGTTAGGGTTGTTCAGCCTGGAGAAGAGAAGGCTCTGGGGAGACCTTCTAGCAGCCTTCCAGTACCTAAAGGAGGCCTGAAAGAAAGCTGGAGAGTGAATTTTTACAAGGGCATGTAGTGACAGGACAAGGGGGAATGGTTTCAAACAGAGTAGGCTTAGATTAGATATTAGGAATAATTTCTTCACCGCGAGGGTGGTGAGACTCTGGAACCAGTTGCCTCGAGAAGCTGTGGATGCCCCATCCCTGGAAGTGTTCAAGGCCAGATTGGATGAGGCTTTGAGCAACCTGGTCTAGAGGAAGATGTCCCTGCCATGGCAGTGGGATTGGAACTAGATGATCTTAAGGTTCATTCTGCATTTACAACAGAAATGTTATCTAACTCTGCAGACAACAAAAATTACATAGCTACATATAAGGCAATATATGAAATTGAAGGCTTTCTGTTTAAAAAAAAAATAAATTCATAGATATTCTTTGAGGAATAAACCCACAATGCATTACTAGTCACACATAATTGTCATACTTTAGTTCCATTTAGAACCAAAATTTTTAAAAGCAAGGATTTTGGGTCTTTTTGGGATGCAGAAGAATGCTGGGATACCTCAATCAGAGCACTTATTTTTATCTATTTCTATAGAATTTTTACACCCAAAACTAAATGAGCACCATAAGAATTAGACAAAAGAAAAAATTCACATCATAAAGTACAGAACTGGGTTTAAAAGATATAATTTTTTATATAGTAATATGTTTCAGAGTAATCTCATTAAAACTTTATATTGAACTGTTCCCTAATGATTTTATGCCTATTAAGTTCAAGTAAAAAATTCAGTGAAGGAAAATGCATTACAATAACTCATATAGATTTTACACTTCATAGAATCATAGAATCATCAAGGTTGGAGGAGACCTCTAAGACCATCCAGACCAACCAATAACCTGACACTCCACTGTAATCCTTAAACCCTAAACCATATCTTCCATCACCAGATCCAGAGGCCTCTTAAACACTTCCATGGTTGGTAACTCCACCACCTCCCTGGGCAACCTGTTCCAATGCCTGACCAACCTAACAGTGAAAAAGATTTTTCTAATATATTTCTACATCTTTAAACTATGTACTCCTTCGTGAACGAGTAGATATGGTCTGAGACCTCTTATTCCATCTTAGCTATGGCTTGGAAGGCATATCTGAATCTTAACATCAAACATTAGACTAGCATAATTCTAGGAATAAACATCAGTTATATAACTAAAATCCAGTTTGTATCAGACTCATAATTTAAATGCAACTTCTCTTCATTCTGATTGAAGGTATTAGTTCAAGGAGTTACTTTTTGTAAAGCATATGTGTACATCACAAAGCAATACAATACATGTCTGATCAGTGATTTTCTCTATCTCTATAAAGCCTAACAACTAAGGGCTTGATCCAGAGGTCTCTAGTGCAGAATAAGCCTTCACTTAAATGTGAAGGTGACCATCGTTATATCCAGGATAGAAATTCTCCATTTAAATAAAAGCTTTCCATGGAGAAAAGTGTATGACTACTCCATATCTGGCAACACTTACAAAAACCCAACTCTCATTTTAGCAATGAAAAAAAAGAAACAATTGACCTAAAAAGCAAGATCTAATATGAGATTTAAATAAATGTATTTTTCTAAGGAAAAAGGGAAAAATTAGACCTTAAGTTTTCTTTACCTGGCTTTATTCTTTACTAAACCCTTAAGCATTCTTTTATTGTGGTTACAAGTAAGCTTCCACTATTGTTGAGAGTTGGTTCCTAGTTTCTTAGCAACCCCTATTGTGTGGCTAATGCATCACTGAGGTTTTTTTTCAAAATAACAAGGAGCATAGTGACAGTTATGTACCCATTCAGACAGCTATACTGATACTTTTATCCAGGCTGAAAATCTAGCCTTTTTCATATCATTTTTATCCTGTAGATGAAGGCATAAGTTATTGGATTTTTTATTATAAAACTTATTCTTGCATGTATGTTTCCTGTCTTATGGGATTTTTACTGAAATTTAGGATGAGATTCTGCCATCTTTACCAATCTTGCAGTATTCAGTCAAACTATTGAGACAGAAATGCAATTATGGTGAATGGCAGTGGAGAGAATAGACTTTTTTATATTTAACTTCATAAAACTATAATAATATTTTCCCTTATCAAAGTGTTCTCATTTCATATCTCATGTGAATGAAACTGAGTTTATGCAGGGGGCATTTTAGAAAGAGTCTAATTCCATTTTATTTCCTTATGCTGAGGTTGTCCTTGGGGGATACTCAGCTTCGGTTACACTGACTAAAACATACTCCTGTTTTTGGATTTTTCATATTTTTCTCTAAAGGATAAATATACCTAGAGGATAAATATTTAATTACCTTGGAGATTTTCTGATGATCTTACTTTACAAAATACTTTCAGTCACTGTAATGATCCTGGCCAGGAAACTGCTGTAAGTTAAGGAATTAGTGAACCACAATATAGTCAACCTGAGTAGGTGCAAGTCTCTGCTGCACTCTGTTGCACTGTGCTGCATCTCTAGGGTGGCCTTCGGGCTGCATTGGGCTGCACAAAACTCTTGACTACAGATAAGCTTAGAACAAGGAGACTCCAGGCAGCTCCCACTATGTACTGGCAATCGTGCAACTAATGCCTTGCCTTTATCTAAAAGTGCAGAAAGAAGTTCTAAGGTAAATGTACTTTATGAAAGTAAATAATTTTCTTGAAAGAAAATGATGTAATATTGCATTGAGGAATCCAACGATCTGTGCAGCACAAAGTGGGAAAATCCATCCAGTGTCCATCTGACACTGCATAGATGATGCCCAAATGGGTTCCATCTAAAGTCTGTGAAGATATGTTAAGATTTATTTGTTATCTATATCCTCTCCGCATTCTGTCTTAAAAGATACATTTTATCTTGAAATTTATTGTTGGTCCTTTCTTATTAAAAGCCAGAAAGAAACCTGCAATATCTCTGCCTCTGTCTTAGTGACATGCTCCACCCCGAAACCCTGCTTTTCCCTGGTGCAGAACAGCCACTAAGTATTTCTATGAACTCTTTATAAGATTGTTTTTTAATACTTTTTATACCTAAAAAAATCTTTTCCCCTTCCATTTCAAGGCAATCTGTTATAAAAACTGACAGAACCCCAGAAAAAAAATCTGTGGGATGCTAGACTATAAAACATAGAATCCAAATAATCCTTCCAACTTTGTAAAAGATTAGATGGAACTATGCTTTTCAAACAGAACTCTAATCACTTACATCACTTATGTGGTGCTTTGTTGGATATGTACATACCTAATTTACACTGTTTATGAGGGTATTGTTTAGAAATGTCCAAAAATATTCACTTGAGTTTCTTGTCAGGAGGTAGTAATCAAACCATTTCAGTCTGAAGCAGTAAAATTAAAGAAAAAATCTTAAAAGAATAAAGTATTCTTAAACATATTTCTAACTTCAAACATTCAGCTAGCTAACTGAAAACCAATTCTCTATCATTCTCTATGATTTAGCCTACACAGGATGAAATGAACAGAAATCTTTAAGTTTTGAAATAGTGAGTAGCATTCTTACTGAGTACAGTTTCGATAAATTCTAAATTTCTGTAAATGTAACTGTAGTCAGAGCCAAACAAAACATACTGTGTGGGAAATCCAAAGCTTTATTTTTATTTGCATCATTTCACAGTGTGAAGCAGCCCTAAAAAAATTCATTTCATTTTAAGTGAATCTGACATGAGTACAATTGCATTCTGTATCAGCTGAGTGTAAGTGAGAATAGGTCACTAGATTAACCCACTGTGTCTTCTTACTCCAGGAATACCAGTTAAGAATATTACTTGCATTGTAATGCATAATGTTTGTGTAAAAAAAAAACTTATTGACTATGCTAAAGATTATTATCTTTTTTTGCCACTTAATAGACAGCAGTAATGACAACAAAATAAATCCTGTAAAGGTTTCAATATCTACCATGTGTAAGAAAGTCCTTTTGAGTTGGTGTTTTACACATAGTTACCAGTAATTTTGTGCAGTGAGGCTATTATCAAGACCCTCAAGTGTTTTATTGATAGTTAAATATTAAGGGTTTAATTTCCTTGCCTAAATAATTGTCCATTGCCTTTGAGATCTTTTAAGGTACCTGAAATATCCCCATATTGCAGTCAGATTATACAGAAACTGTAGTCTTTCGGAGGAGCATCTAGAGGCTCAGCAGTTTACACACAAATATCTTTATGCTGTAAAAAAATAGGTGTAGCAACTTGTCGTGGTTTAACCCCAGCCAGCAACCAAGAACCACACAGCCACTCACACACTCCCCCACCAACGGGATGGGGAAGAGAATCAGAAAAGTAAAAGCTAGAAAAAATCATGGGTTGAGACAAAGACAGTTTAATAGAGAAAGCAACACCATCACACCAAACATCCCCCCTTCCTCCTTCTTGCTCCCTCTTTATATACTGAGCATGATGTCATATGGTATTATGGAGTATCCCTTTGGTCAGATTGTCCCAGCTGTGTCTCCTCCCAGTCTCCCATGCAGCACCAACTTCCTTGCTAGCATGGAGTGTGGAAAGTGGTAAAAGGCCTTGGCTGTGTTAGTACTGCTCAGCAATAACAAAAGCATCTCTACATTATCAGCCCCATGCTCTACACAAATCTTAAACATAGCCCCATACTAGCCACTGTGAAGAAAGATAAGTCCACTTCAGTCCAAACTAGCACACAACAGAATCAAGCCCTAACTAAAACTAGCAGGAAATGAAATGGACTCTAATGCACATTAAGGAACTTTAAGGGAAAAGAAACCTAAATGGAGAATTTGTATCATGGAGGATGTAAACTATTTGCCACACTCTTACTGACTGTTTGCTTTAGTCACAGTAGTTGGAATTGAGTTTGTCAAATAATAACACACACCTACATTTCTCTGCAAGTTGATTACATTTCATAAAATCATAGAATCATAGAACATTTCGAGTTGGAAGGGACCCATAAGGATCAATGTATTCAGTGTTAACTTGCCCATAGATAGAAAACCAACACATTTTGAAACGTCCTTAGGTCTTGTGTGAAAGATCTATCTTCTGTCTAGTTCTCATCTGCCAGCCCTAAGCATCTATCTCAGATTCGCTGTATTCCAGATGGTATAAAAGTGACTATATGTGTGCACCTCAATCAGGCATTCAGTCAGTGTGATCAATGTTACCTTGAAAGCTGCTCATGTATCCCTAAATTAGGCAACTTCATTTGGTCAGCTGAATAGCTCTAAAGCTCCAGTACCTATACTAATTAGAAGATTTATTAACTTACCCACATATATATGTGTAGTGACACGTGAGATCTGCACAATTCTGGCAAATATGGCATATGACTGTAGGATAATTACCCTCTCTGGAAAGGCAGATTATATCTATGTGGGACAGTCTCTTATATAAAAGATGGTGCTGGACACCTCTGAGGCTGCTCATTACTCACCAAACAGCACTAAGGGATATGAATTCAATCTTGCACATTCTAATAAAATCTGTTGCTATCTTGAATCCTTCAAACCCCCCGTTGAGTACCAAAAAGGACTGTTAACCCTAGCCAGCAGCCAAGCCCCATGCAGCTGCTTGCTCACTCCCCCACCAGTGGAACTGGGGAGATAATTGGAAGGGTAAAGTCTAGAAAACTCATGGGTTGAGATAAAGACAGTTTAATATGGAAAGCAAAAGCTGCACACACAAGCAAAGCAAAAGAAGGAATTAATTCATTTCTTCCCATGGGCAGGCAGGTATTCAGCCATCTCCAGGAGAGCAGGGGCCCATTGTGTAACAATTCCTTGGGAAGACAAACATTATAACTCCAAACATTCCCCCCTTCCTTCTTCTTCTTCTCCTTCTTTATATACTGAGCATGATGTCATATGGTATGAGATATCCCCTTGGTCAGTTGGGATCCCCTGACCCAGCAGTCTGTCCTCACAGTCTCCCATGCACCCCCAACTTCCTTGCCAGTGTGGCAGTGCAAAAGCAGAAAAGGCCTTGATTCACAAGCCACAATGAAGAAAGTTAACTCTACCCCAGCCGAAATGAGCACATTAGGCAACTGATCTGGATGCACAAGCAGAAATTCATATTTATGCTATATTTACACTTAAATGGCCTGATCTTGAATCCCATCTAACATACACTTTTAAGTTATTCACAATCATACAAACAAACCTTTCATTGGCTTCTATTTCCATCATTATCTTCCTCAGAATTCAGGTCACCTTATTTAAAATTAAAGGAAAGAAAGTTTTATTTGTACCTCCGGTAAAGAACATGACTTCCACAGGTCACTTTTCTCACAACTTATATATTTGTTTGATTATTTTTCTTTCCTGTCTGTAAAATTGTGGATTTTTTCAGCCCCTTTTCAATTAACTACATAGACAAACTTTATGTAAGTATCCTCAGATGACCTTTTTTTTCAATTTTCTATGCCTGCACATTATTTTATTATGGGACACAGAGATACTGACAGGTTCTCAGGTGCAGATGTTCTGAAACTGCATCACTCTTCCCATGCTGCAGTTAGGTTTCTACATAAAGCTAACCTATAAAACCAGTAAGTGGCATGGCACATACACACAGATTCCTGACCTTGATGAATAGGGACTGCCCTGACATTTTATCACAGAACCTGACAGTGTGAGAGCTTATTTTTGTCTTCATTTGATAATGAATGGATTGAAATTTCCCTATAGCAACTCTACCTGTTCCCAGTATTGTTACACTACTAATGCTTTTAATTTCTGTACCATCATTTTTGTGAAATGTATAGAGTTGATCCAGTCATACTTTGGGAAAAAAAAATAACAGAGTAGATTTTCTGTGTGAGCAAAAGTGAAATTGTGTGCAGAAATAAAAACTAGTATTATTATGGTATTAGTACAGTAATATTAATCAGCAAAGAAGTCTACCATCAGGGAAAAGATCAAGCAGAGTCTGCTTTCACATGTGAAGGCAGAACCCCTTGATAAATAATGTGGACTTTTACCTCAGGAGTTCAGGAAAATGTCAAGAGTTTTTGTTTGTTTTCAGAGAAACACACAAAAGCTGAAGAAAATAATTTTTTACTTTTTTCAACAAAGTCTGATTGCATCGATTTGGAGAGAGGAAGAAACAGATTTTTAAAAAGGACATTTCAGCCTGAGATATGGAGAGAGAAAGAAAGCTGTAATATTCACAGAGATTTTCTAACCTTAACCTCAAGCTAAAGCCATCAGGACTTGCTCAATAATGGTGACAGCACATGATTCATTTCACTTATTTCATCTTGCCAAGGACAACTGTACAAAGACCGGGGGGAGCAGTCTATGCTTTTTCTTGTCTATGACATTTCATAGGTGCCTTCAAAGTTAAATCTTTTTCACCAAATTTTGCAGATTAAAATGCTCAGGGAACAAACTAAAACTCAGTAACTGTTATTTTATTTTTTTTTATTTTTTTTTACTATAGAAATAGTAAGAATTGGACAAGTGTGAGAAATCTCATTAAAAGCTTTTGGTTCTATTTAATAACATTAGTCACAGTGTAAAGTAATTCAAGTGGATGTTAAATGATTGCATGCTATTTTATAACCTTTTGAATTGCAGCATAAAAAAATGAATCTGCATGAGGGTATTTTTTCAGACATCATTGTGAAGACGTCTTCAGATACTTGGTACATAATTTTGAATCCTTTAGTTTACCTCCTGTAAAATTATTCATAGCTCAGACTCACCTGTGCCAGTGCTATATTCTCATTAATGCAGCACAAGAATAACTTTCTTATGTATTTCTTCTCGTAATGCTGCTATACTGAAAAAGTAAAATATTATCCCAAGTATACAACTAGGAAATTGCATTAGGGTAATATCAAAGTCCTAAGCCTACAATGATTTAGATGTTGAGGAACAGAATATTGGGAAGTCTCTTATTGCCTAAAAGCCTACTTGGCCCAAGACTCAGTTTTTCTTTAATGTGGTGCTTATAGAGAATGAACAAAATTGGATTACTCACCTTTTGGAAGATTGGACCCTTTGAATATTCAGGTTTTCATCAGAAAAGTGGAGAATGAGAAAGAGAAAACAAAAGAAGAAAAAACGCAAAAAACCAAACCAAGCTTTTCTAAATGTTATTTTGCAGCTGTATTAACTTGGGATTAAATAAAGTTCTACTCATGTTTGATTTCAACAAAAATAATTTCAAGAATTCTTAAAAGAATTCTTCAGAAGCACAATGCTCATTGTTATCATAGCATGTGAGACAACAGATATAAGTAATAGGACTCTTTCAGGTCTCTGACATACCTGCAGCTACTGTTATATCTTCGGCTCATTCTTCTTGATTCTCTACATGGTCCACATGGACAGATAAAAGTGATATAGCAATATATATGCTGCACTAGAAAAACAAGCATAGACACCATAAAAATAGCTTTGCTTGCCTCATGCATTCCTGTGCTTTCTGAGATAGTTCTTCCAAGATATGTGACATTGGCAACACATAACGGCACAGTATGACCTTGTCTGTAAACATGATTTGCTTTCAGACATTGAGATGATTTATCTAATGATTTCTGTTTCTTGTAAACTTGTGTTTAATTATTTGTCTGTGGTAGCTATTTAAGAAGTAGATCATTGGCGTGTAAGCAGTGTTATAGGCTAGTCAGAGGTTTAACAAACCCCTGATGTGTGTTCCAAATGGATATGAGATTACAGAGGTTCAAGGGCAGCCCTTTTCTGCATACATTTTGAAATGCTCCTTGAAAATTGATCATTCCAGAGCAAGCACAACTATGTGAAGATAAGAAAAAAGCTTCCCCACATTATGCAAATTCCCAACCAAGACAGAGAATGTCGCTTCACTTCTGGAACAGAGAGGGTTTGCACATTTGAACTTCAGAGTTCAACTCAGTTCTCTGTCCTTTTCTTTCCTACTCAGTAATTATTCTTAACTGTGGTATTGTAACTCTGAGATATGTGTGAGCAAGTGCATACAAAATCAATCTTCGCTTAGGCTTTCTTTGGAATTTTTTTATATTTCTGTTCCTCCCACTAATGATTAGGTTATGACATTTAAGTGTGGTTACGTGTGGGGTTCAACTCAGTCATTTTTAGAGGTTAAGGGATCATTTAAAATATTGGCTGTGGCAAATGAGTACTATGACTTAGACAAGCTTTTGCAAGTACAGTTTCCATTCAGTGTAATTTCAATTGTTGAAAAAACAAACACATCTGTAAAGTAAGAAAACTTTCATTTTACTGACAGTAGGACTAACATTTACAATTCCTGATGTATAGATATTGTAAAAACAGAAAATGACACTTTTATTTTAAAATATTTTAAAATCCAAAGAAATAAATGTGAAGACACCTGAAGTTTACTTCCAATAAAAAATTGCTCCATAAACCATCCCCCAAAAGCCTAATAGAACAGCTTGCCTTCACCCATCTTTGAAAAAAAAAAACCCAAGAGATTAAACTCCAGCAAAGGTCTGCAGTGAAAACAAGTTTTTTTTGTTATTTGGTTGGATGGATTTGTTTTGATTAGTCTCCAGAAAGATCTGTGTCCCTGAATGTTTGTCTAGGGCAAATATAGGAGCTTTTTCCACTGGAAAAAGGAGTAGGACAGAGGTCAGTTTTTCTGCTACAGAAGAGAAAACATGTAGGAAGTAGAGGGGATAAGACAGCTGTACTGCTTCTGTTGTGGGTAAAAGATGGGATCACCTACTGCTATTGTTGAAAAGACTATATACAATTTTCTTGCTTTACATGGGACAGTCAGATTTTCTTTGGCACTAACACAAGCAAGGAAGGTGTTTAGGACTATAGCTGGCTGTAGGTCTGGTAAGGGCTAGCCAGACCCCTCCAGTGAAATTGTAACTTCTATAAAGTCAGTCGGAGGTTTCTCAGTGACTTGTAAGGCCACAGAATTTCAGTTGTACTCTGAAGAGCTTGTTTCTGAGATGTAAATCAAACACTAACAAAACCAGGCAGGTATAGGTACTCTATCTGACAATTACTCCTTTTCTCCTGTACCAGGTAACAAGGCTGAACATGCAGATCTGGAGCAAACTGCACTATCATAAAAACTACACAGTATTTCATTGACCTGCCTTATTGAATACTTGCCCTCTATCAGGACAAAATTTTGGAGAATGTGAATATGAGAATTCAAGAGGGACTGACTGCACCAACAGTGTGATTGCAGGCGATGTCAAAACATCTAATAACGTACACAGTCTTGAAAGGCTGCTATTTAAAATGGAGAAAGTAAAATGCAACATGAATATGGTAGATCTGAAGAACTGCCTAAATTTTTCTATAATTTAGTAAAATGCCCAATATAATCAAGGTAAATGCTATTTACATTTTTTTTTTTGAGTAAGAAACATTACCTCCTTTCAGATTTTTAACAACTAAAATTCCTCCCATAGTTTTCTAATTTAATGGGCATCTACTGCTGTGAAGATTATACATAGGAATTTAGGAATCCTAGATAATTCCAGAATTACTCAGTGAGATAAAGTAAAGGGCTATTGTTACCTGATAATATATTTAAAACCAGTAGAAGCCTTCAATTTCTTCTGTAGGTGGCCTATACGAACTCACAAGTAAGACATTAAAGGAACAGAATTTGCAATTAGCAATCAAAAAAAAGTCCAATATTTTTAATCTTCACTCCTATTACCATCATGCTATGCCATGAAATTGCAAGCAAAGAATTTAGCACATTAGCTTCTATGAAACCTCTATGAGAGGGGTTTTTTTTAATTTTAACATTGAATGTCAGAATATAATTACAGTATTTTAATGTAATAGCTCAAAATACTTCACTGTGCCAATCAAGAGATTAGTTTTGTGGAAATAAAACCAGAGTTTACTTCAGATATCAGGATCATGACTTTACAGGTCATTTGTCCTGTGAAATGTAAAAAGATCTTGGATTAGTTTGGACGGTACCTTTCATTACAGTGACCAACAACCTTCTGAAATAATAGCTCTGGACACTTCTTAGCAGGCAACAAGAAACCTCAGACTTGTCACTGTCAATTAAATACTTGTTAGATGTGCTATTGTTAGGTCTTTGGTGGAAAATGTAGGTATGAATTTAAAAGAAAGCAGTGTTCACATTTCTTCAAAAAACATCAAAGCCTTTAAAATTTCAGATGTAGCCACAGTCTGAATAGAAGCATGGATAAAACTAATCCCATGAAGGCACAGGAAAACTCACAGATTCCATGACAGTCTTTCAGACTGCTACTCTTGTAAAGTGACAGAACCAGAGCTAATAGATATATACCAAATGCAGAAAAGGGGGGTAAAAATGTGGAAGAGGAAGGAAGTCTGGAGTGTTTGAAGTGCTCACCCAATATTGTTGTAATTTCTGGAATGGCCCCATTGCATTTGCATTAGATTAATGAAAACTAGCTGAAAATTGAAAATCATTGACATCCTAATCATTACACTCAATGCTGTATATATCAAAAAGAAATGTATGTTCAAATGCTGTATCATTTATATTCACTGTATAAAGTTTGGGTCCACTTTAGGAAACTTAGAATAGTGTTCATAAACTGCTACTAAACAACCATTGTGTCATTTCCTAACGTATGCACTTTTTCCAGGATGTATAAATACACTAAATGAATCCTACAGACACAGCTGTCAAGCAGGTGAACAGTTTCAAATAATGCACAAAAACTGTTGAAATAATACCTTAGAGAATTTGGGGATTTTCTTTTTCAAATACCCACCATTTTTGTCTGTCTACAAAATGAAAGAAAATGGGGAAAATCCATTTTTTTAAAGCGAAAATAATCAGCTGTAGTCTGTAGTTGCTCTCATATTCATTCTCTAAGTGTATGCGATCTTGAGCATATCTAATAAAATTATACAATTTTAGTGAAGCAGAAAGTGGAAAATTCTTTATTTGTAAAATCCTGAAAATAAAATGGAAGCGATAAATGGCTTGGAAATTAGGGATAAGTTCAGCCACCTTTTTCAAAAAGAGTATGAGCTCATATCACTTGTCCAGATGATTTAAATGCAGATTATTTGATGAGGTGTGAAACTGTGTTGGACCAGAAAGTTACTGTTTATTTTCTCCAGCAGAAAAAACACGGTAACAAAAATGAACACTTCTTAAAAATCTTTAATAAACCACATATCAATATGAAAGGAAATGGAAAAAACATAGAATATATAATTTATGTAAAAGCATACCTATCTGCTTATAAAATGGAAGTGGAATCTGAATATGTAAGAGTGGAGATACTGAGTAAGACCATTTTTTTTTCTAGCACTAGCACACGTTATATTATGAAAGCAAATCATCAACAGCCAAGAGAAATGTTATTCTGGTATTGATGACTGCCCCGTCTAAGGTACCTTTCACACCTCAGTGATTGATTCTATGATGTTATGAATTAATCTGCTGTGTCAGTTGTCTATTCCTATTTTTCTCTGTGATGATGACATTCCTCTTAGCACAGCATCCACTTGCTTCCTGATGAATTTCTGCTCATTCTATTTCCAAAAGAGGCTCAGCATAGGTACTAGTGCTAAGAAACACTTTTGACACTGGGTGCTCGGGACTATCAATAAAAGATAATCAATGCAACACTGCCACAAATAAAGAATTTAGATATCTGCATACAAAGTTACTCTCAAATCTGGGCTCTCTAGTGAAAATGTAGAGGGAATAAAATGGTCTGATTGAGAACTAGCTAGCATATATTACATGAATTAATAGCAGTGTAGATGTTACATATATGTGTCAGGGTTCTGAGGCCAGACTGTCCCTTTTCAGCCCCTCCAGGGCTACCCCCACCTTACCCACAGCCTAGGACCCCACGTCATCTCCCCCACTGCCATCAGCCCTTGCCCCAGTGATGTTGCAGCAGGGCTGGTCTCCAGCTCCCACAGCTCTTCCCTACCCTACCACAGCCCTGCTGACACAGACCTACCTGTGGGTGCATGTCCTGGTGCAGCCTCAGCCTGTCCCTATGCTCAGGGAGATGCCTCATGCCTGGGGCTGCCTCAGTGTCCCTTGGCTGCCCAGCTGCTGGCTGAGTCACGAGGATCAGCCCTGACTCAGAGATCCTGCCCTGCCTCTTCCACCAATACTCCTACTGCCTCTGACTGCTTCTCCCAGTCCAGTCCTGACTCCTGGCATAATCCCACTGAGCCCACCTGGCCTCCTGAACTCATCATATGCAACCTGACACAATCGTCTTCAATTCTGGCACCAAATGCCCCCTGTGACATTGCTTTCCCAATTTGTTCTTCCTGTCCTGGATGTGTCCTCTGGGATAGCCCTGTGGCAAACCACAGGAATTAAATCTTCCTTCTCAGCCAAATCTGTATGCTCTGACAACATGCTCAGACTACATTTCCCCATTTCAAATAGTGTAGGATAGAAATCACCAGATGTCTCTAGAACTCCCTATATATATGTACAATTGTAAATTTAACACTGGTGATGTCTGGGCACATCCATATTGTCACATTCCTAGGAGTCCATATTAAAGTTGTCTAACCCACATACTTTATTGCTCACAGTAGTTGACTCCTGTTAGTGGCTAAACTCTGTGTCAGGGACCAGGGAGTTTGGGCAGAGCACAAAGATAGAAGCCAAGGCTGATGGGACCTGCAAGGGCAACAACTCAGCAAGGGACACAATCCCCATAGTACCTAACCAGGAAACGAGGTTTATGATGAGGATGGTGACAGGTTCCAGTGAGGAGCCTAGCAATGTCCAGACAAGTCCACAGTGTCCAGATAGAGCCAAGTTCAAGCTGGGAAGTCAAGGTTGGTTTCAGCAAGGTGGGTGACCTTGCTTAGCATGTTGACGTGCAGTTTAGGCAGACAACCCAGGAGTGTTTATGTTCCCAAGCAGAGAGAAAAGACCCTTTCTCAGCCTGCCCTTTCTGACTAGCCTGATCCCAGGTGACCCAGCTGCTCTACACAAATGTTGGACTGTTCAACGAACCCCTGCAATGAGGAGAGAGTGTGCGCAGGGCCATGACTCACTGCTTGAAAATTGCAGTGTAACAACTGAACAGCAGAGAGTGTAATGCAGCAAAGCATGATGCCTTCGTATCATTCAGTACGTTAATACAGACAGACATCTTAGCTCCAAGGATCCCCTCATTTCGAGCTGTGTTACAGGAGAAAAATATTTAATGTTCCCACAATAGTGAAGACAAATAAAATTATCATATTTTCTTCCTTTTTGCAGTAAAATACATGTAGTAGCAGTGGGTCTAAAATCTGGGTATAGGAAACTCCCTGGAAGCACTTATTCAGACAATAAAGATGGGTAATCAGCTTCATCTTTCTCTATACTTGTAGCTCTGTTTGTAGCTTTTTCTATATTTGTAGTAGTTTGGTTGCATGATAATTCTCTTCTTGCTCCACAGACAAATTCCTTCTTTTATGTGAAACCTTAATGATAAAATAGAACCATTACCATGCTTGGTGGTCTATTAATGGGTGAGAATCTCAATTAATGGAAGCTAGTTAAGGTACCAGCTCAGATACATGTTGTCAATTTGTTTTCTCAAATTTTCCCCATAAAGAATTTCTTCCAGGTTTCTCTTTCACATCCTCAATGTTCTTGTCCATACAAGACAGTGTTCATACAAGACAGTGTTCATCGCTCTCATCTGTGATGCTTTGAAGAAGAAAGATTTTTAAGGTTTTTATCAGGAAGGTTATTTTTTGATAGAGTCCATAACATGCATTTTTCAGAAACCTTGTCTTTAAATCCATGAGTCTTGCAATTTCCTCAGGTCTAAAAGTGAAAATAAAAGTGTTGTGTTTACTAATCTGTCTTAACTGGGATCCACAAATAACATATGTTCATTACTTTTTAAATGCAGGAATGAAGATATGTTTTGGAGCTGCTCAAGCCATGACAAGGAATGAAGAGGCAGAATTTATAGTTGCACATATATGGACAAGACGAATAATTGATCTGTGTTTGTTTTGAACTCTCCTTAGATTTTAATAGTTAGCTCCAGGAACAAGTAATTCTTCTGTCTGTGGTAACATGGGCTTTATGGAAAAAAATCCTTATGGTGCTTTCTTGTAAGTTATCATATAACTGAGCAACATGGGTCAGTCTCTACATCACAAAATATTTTGACTTAATAAAGATTAAAATATTAGCATTATGGAATAACTTTTGCTAGGCAACATTTGTACAGTGAAGAGGAAGTTATCCTTATTACTTTTATGCACCGAGTGTGAAGGGATGATGTGCCAGTGGGTCAGCATTCAATGACAGACAGTGACTATTCTCTCTGAAATAGCTCTCTCTACAGGGCTAGGGAGTTCAGTATGACACTGTAGGCCCATGCTTTATTATATCTGTCTGCATTTCAAAGAAGAAGACCATAAAATATGCAGGTTTGTCTAGAAAAAACAAACTGAGGCATAGACAGAAGAAAAAAAAAAACTTGATGAGAAAACAGATGACCACAAAGGGATAAGCTTTCTCCTTCACTCAGAACCAAAAAATAAATAATTGTACTGAGATACAGAACTGTTAGCACATGTAGTAGTTGAGGAAAAAAATCCCCAAATTAAAACTTTACATGATTTTTGAATAATTTTTGATGTTAAAGAGACAGCAATAGAAATATTTTAAGGAACAAATAGAAAAATATCTGCAAGGAAAAATCTACTTATTTAAACCTACTTGATTATGCCTTCATCAAAATATGGACTAGATGATATCTTAAGGTCCCTTCTGTATTTAACAAAAATTCTGTCACAAATGGAGTGATATTGGGGTTTTTTGGGGTTTTTTTTTCAGAGCATGCGCTGAAAAAATTTTATTTTGGTTTTGTGGGCTTGGGGTTTTTTGGGGGGTTTATTTTCCTGGGGGTTTTTTTATTGTTGTTGTTATTTTTTTTTAAAGTTATCTGCACTCCTTTTTCTCATTTAGTTATTTTCTCCCCATCTCAATATCAGAACTTTTCCTCAGTTGATGCAAGGATAATGTCTTCCAACTATTTCCATAGAATTGCTTGAATAGCAGTTTGAGTCATAAAATGTTAGATGGGCCTGTACATTTGGTTTCTTGGAGGAGTTGTGTGTGGGATCAGCATGTTCCAGATCTTAAGTCAGTGTTCATAGTTTTTACTGCATGTAACAGTTCTATCTTTACAAAGTGCCTCTAAACTAACATCTGCATCAATCTCCTGTCACAGCCCTTGTGCGATTAAGCAGAAAAATAAATGGGAAAATAAATTCTACTGTGTATGACTTATAAGGATTCAACTAAGGCTCTAGTTCTTGTATTGTTTATGCATTTTTGCACTTGACAATGTCTGGAAACAAAATTAAAACTAATTCCATAGTGGAACTCAGAAGCATTGTACTTTTTTTGCCCTATGTAAATAATCCAACTTTGCTCTTTTTAGCTAGTTTTCCTCCTTCCAAGGAAAGACTGTTCACAGAGTCAATGTGCAGTACCATCTAACAGCACCGTATTAATCGAAAGCTATAATATGCTGTGTGCTTAGGGTTCATTCCTGACAGAGGGTCGACTCAGTATTGCCATTCCCATGGGCAATGCTTAAATGCAGTATTTCATGCATTACTTTTAGCTCTCTAAGAAAGTTCACTAGTTATATTAGTTTGAGTGCAAATTTCCATCCAAGATCTTAACCTCACAATAAAGCTAATGTCAGAGATACACATTTCTCTATGTCTCCTTTACTATAGACATTTTCATTTTTCTTTATAGAGCATGGGCCACCACCAGAGGCATTGTATCAGCTAAGAGTAGCTATAGCTCTATTCCAGCATGGCAACTCTTCTATTGCTGTGTCATCTGAGTAAAAAATTATAACCTTAACTAAAAATAAAAATTTCCATTCCAAGCAGAGGTCACCATTATAGAATTAAATTAGTAGGAAAAGACAGTGCTAAAGGTAGAATGCTAGGTTTTCCTTCTTTCTTTATTCCAAAAGCGATGTATCAAAATGTGACAGTATGATTTTGCAGAAGAAATATATGATAAAGGGTTCTAATTTAAAGCCTTTGAGAGTGCCACCAGTGCAATCACAGAAAATACAACCAAAAAAATTGGCAAGAGCTTGTAATTTGCTTTAAAAAAAACCCATAAAATGGACCTGTATTGCATCAATTTTAATCTCAAATCTCTTTGTGCATGAATTTAAAATCCTAAAGGATAGCGCACAGTCTGCAGAACTAAAAGAAGGTGCATTGTAGCTGCAATTTGCATTTTAAAATAGTTTGGGGGGGTTTCTTGGTTACACAATCAGAGCTGTTCCACTTCACTGAAATAACTCAATATGCACCCAACAATAGAAATTGTATTTCCTAAAATGAGCAACCTTCCCAATGCAAATATACACAATCTCATGAAACATTAAATTGTACTCTTCATATCTGTGCAAGATAAGTGATGTTATTCAAATTTGAGTCTTGTTCTACAACATATTTCTTTATTAGAGCAAATTTTTTCAAACTTTCTGAACATGAAAGAATTTTCTTGCATGAAATACTTGTTGCTTTTTTTTCTGCTGGAGGCAGTCCACTTGACAACTTGCTGCTAACTCCTAAAAAATGTTCAACAGTAACTGTACCAAAATAAAGTATGGTAAAAAATGCCTGTTGTTGCTTTGGGTTTTGTTTTTTTTTTTTCTTTCCCTGGTATGCTACTCCTATTGGTCCATATGGAGCTGGCTGAGAGGGAAGCAATATTAGCAAGCTGTTTTAAAAAAAGTCTCTAGGATGACATGATAATGTGTATGTATATGATCAGACAGACATATTGCTGTCCAATAAAAGTTTTGAAAGGAATCACTAGAGAGCACTTAGCAGAAGCCACAAACATTCTTAGTATTGAACAGATAAGGCTATCCAAACCCTTTAATGCCATCTCTGGAGACAAGCCTGAGAAAGCTTGATTGAGTTCAGAATATTTTAGCTTTTATGTTGACAAACTGATGCTACTAGAACTGTAAAAATGAAGCTGGCAAAAACAGCATTTTTCACAGCAAAGGAAGCATTACCTGCTTACTATAACTAAAAGAATAAGGAACAAATGGGATGTAAAGTAAATCTCAAGCTGCCAAAAATTTAAAAGAACATTTAAATCATGCAGTCTGTTCATTCTCACTTGTTCTCAGCAAGACTTTTTACATTAGTTGCACCTGATTTTTCTGAGGTTTTTTGTTTTGTTTGCATTAACCTTGAATGAAAACATGACAATACCATTACTGGAACAGAACACAACATACGGAAATTTGCGTAAGACTCTCTTGCATTAGTTTTTATTTTATACTACCATAAGCTCTGCTAGGATGTCTGTTTTTCATTTTTCTTCTACATGAGACAAGAACTAACTGTTCTCTCAAAGAGCACCCACCAGTGGCATAAAACCAAAACATTATTTTTGGTATAGTGTACAACTCTCTCCCCTCCATAGCTGACATTTCAGTATATAAACCATTGCATCAATGAGCTGAAGGGAAAATGTTTAACACATAAACTCAGTGTCAGATATGTGATACGTTTTATCATATATATAGTCTTTCTTGGGTAGAAAAACAATTTAATTTTTCCTGTGGCCCCCTGTATCATGACAGCAAAACTTGATAACTGTCTTAGAAAACTGGAGAAAGTATGTCTTTCATATTTCTTCTATCAGTATATTCCTACATATGTGTGCATAATATGCTGCAGGAATTGATTCTATGACTAGGCCATGGAGACATTTGGGAATCCAGTAAACATGCAAAAGAACATCTGCCTTGATATCTGCCTTTTTACTTTAAGGTAAAAATGTAAAAAATCATCCATTTGTGATGAATTTCAAGAATAATTATCATGAAGTGACAGAGAATTTCTAGTTTCTTTCCAAGAGAGAAAAATTACAAATAACACCTTGTAGCTGTGTAGCTATTTATAGAAATTATATGTCAAGTACCATTATTTGAAATACATCTCTGCCATCTGCTCCAGTCTCAGAATTCAAAATGGGAAGATTCTGCAGTTATGATACACGAGTCTAAGTTAAAATGTGAAAATGTGTCTATAATCAAAACATTCCTGTCGAGCCTAGTCTAAAAAAATTATGTTCTTATTAGTCATAGGCCTTAAGTTTGCATCGCAGATAGGAAGACTGTTGTACCTTTCAAATGTCAACAGTAGTTTTATTAAAATGAAAATTTAATACACAACTCTATTAGAGAGTGGGCAAATAACTTTTATGCAAGGTTACTGCAAGGTTCCTAGAAGACTGAAATGCTATGTGTTCCCCAGTGTTATGAAATCTGAAAAACGCACAGGTAGATGATTTTCTGCAAGAGGTTACCATGTAATTTGAGAAATCTTTCATCAATGGCAGCTTATATTGAAAAAAAAAAGGCCAGTTTATGCAAGAAGTTCATTAACTTGAACTTGATATTTTATCTTGGAACTAGTCACTTCATACTGCTGACTACATGTGTGTTCTGAGCTAGAGGTGCAATGTCCATTCCTACAATCGCATAACGAGCCATAGGAAATTTATTGCTTTCCTTGAAGCCTCAATGCTTACATCCACACTGAATCAGAAAGAGACATATCTAGATCCATAAGCTCCCTCCCAAAAGAAGAACAGCATATGAAAAGCATTAAAAAATTGTACTATATGTGCCTTACTGTTAAACTGCAAATAGGTTCATGTTTATGCCATAGAAATACTAACATAACAGTTTCAATAAGATACAGTCAAAACAAGATAACTGCTAAAAACAAACCACCCAAAACAAAACCAAAAAAGGAAATTTATTCTCCAGAACTGGAAAAAAATAGGGTAGGCTGATCCTTTTGATAAAATCTGAGGTTTATTTGGTGGAGTTATATGATTTGACATTTACAGTGATGAATGTAAGAACAAAAATACTGGAACAAAAATAGAAATACATTGTGATATACAATTTACATATATATAGTTTTAACTTCTGTTTTAGCCTATAGAATTAGGTATTTTCATTAAACTGATCCTTTTTTACTAACACTATAATTTCCATCATTTGTGCAGGAGGGTTAGGGGGAGGGTGTTGTTTTGGGTTTTTTTATTATTCCCATACAGCTTTAACATGGGGAAGACTGATATCCACAGATCTGAACAGAAAAACAACCATGAACTAGTTCCCACAGATAAACATAGAATCATAGAATTTTAGGAGTTGGACTGAATCTTACAGATCATCTAGTCACAACCTCCATGGGCAGGGAAAAATAAACATACCTGTACATGTATATGTGTACATCGCTAAAACATACTTCACTGTTATTCCCTAGGAACAAAATTGAGATTCTGAAAACTTTTGCTTATAAGTCATTTCTGCTAACTCTTAAATGCCATTGTGCTTTCTACATACATGTATCTTAGTGACAAGCATCAACAGATGTCAAAATTGCACCACTTTTTTTTCCCCAAATTTCCTTATTGTTAGTGCTGAAGAGCAACTCAGCATCACAGTTTGCATCTCATCCCATTTATAAAACCTGAAAGCTGTAATTCTTACAGTATGCCTCACAGTATAGTGGCATGACAAGGGTTCTTGTTAGTGGGCTTATTCCTTTCATACAGTAATAGCTAATGAACAGTGGCTTACTTCTCTGTGTCAGAATGAAGAAGGATTTGTGCAAGAATGGTGTTTATTACTATATGTACTATAGCTGTTCTGTTCCCTTCCCCCTTCTTTATCCATTGTTTGAGGTCTCAAATCCCTATTTCAATGCTCCTCTCAGTGTGAAGAACTCACCTCCATTATCCTCATCAAAGGGTTTCAGCTGTGTTTTCAAAGAAAATGGCTGCAACTGCATTTCACTGGGAATTCATTCTTTCTGTGTTTTAAATATTTCAGCTGCGAGAACACCTACAGGTCCTCTAGTTATATTGTCAGGAAAGAAACACCAGTCACTGATTACTGAGAAGGCAGAAGCCTGTAACACTCAGTTCTTAATATGAAAGTACTCATAAACTTTGAAGCTGAACATGAAAGCAACTGCTGAGTTACTGACAGGGTTAAGTAACAGTACAGCAGGTTTTTCTTCCCCTTGTGGTTTTTGGATCTGCCCACTAAAACACCCAGGAGGTTAATTTTAAGTGCTTAAATCCCTTGGTGAATCTAGTACATGAAAATCACAGAACAGATCAAACCTAATGTTGCAGCAGAACCTTTAATGTTGTTCTTACTGTGATCCTCCACTTGACTAGCATATTCAGTTATGAAACAGTCTGGTGTTATCCATATTACATTCTCTTCCTATGTAAGGACACAGCAGCAAATAAATAATAAAAAAAAATAAATCTCTTTTGTTCATCAGCTGGGTTATTTTAAAAAGCTTTGCAGTGGCATCTAATAAACTGCATGTGAACATGGCTCCCTCTAGTGACTGCCTTTAGAGGCTCCAAGAGTAGTTTATTTTCCCAGGCTTATTTTATACTTCTGAGTTTATAGCAATAATTCTAGTATGCACAAAGCAAGTAGGATTTCTGAAGTTTCTTATAGTGATATCTGATAAAACACAGAAAGTGTCTAGGCATCTTGCATTAGAAAATTACAATGTCTTATAACCTTAGTTGTTTGTAAACCCCATGTTAGAAGATACTGTGCAATGCAGGCTTTTATGCAGACAACATATCACCTATACACTACTCTGCAAATAGCATACTGTCTGATTAAGTAGGTATTGTTTGTTTTTAAATGAAGATTGAAATGGATGCTGTAAAGAAAATCTTTAGAATTATATATTTTCCAGGGGGGTTTTGTTTGGTTGGTTTAGTTCAGTTTGGTTTGTTATGTTCTTTTTACATTGCCAGTCAAATCATCCATGAATTTACATAACATTTGACCCAACTTCTGGGATTATTTTCCTTGCTTTGCAAGCTCCTTTCAGGTAGCTGTTATGCAACCCAATATCACAACAACAGGTCTTAAATTTCTAATCAAGATTATTTTTTAATTTCTGAATTTTCCAATAAATTC
>NW_008685248.1:37897-53611 GCF_000695815.1 Acanthisitta chloris | reverse complement strand
GCTCCTTGCCGCCCGCTTTGTGTCGCCAGCCCCGGCGATGCCGTTTGCAGCGGGAGGATTCCGCTCCGGCCGTTCCGCGCTGTCAGGGATTGTTTTCTCTGCGGGCGGATCAGTCCTGCTTCGCTTCTCGTCGCCGTGTGACTCCATCTTCGATCTGTAGCGGGCTTGGCTTTCGCTCGCTCTCGGGTTTGATTTTAATCGATAAAGCCATCTCGTGCACACAAAACCCTCCCAAAACTGTGTTTGCGATCGGCGATGGCCAAATTAGTTATTAAATAATAGAATTATTAAACAGGCTGGTTTCATGCCTTTCACTAACTTGAATAGGAGCAGTGTTCGTCTGGCTTTGAAGTTTCTGTACGTGCTTTTAGACTTGACTCTTTGTTGACGTCTTCTATATGTGAAGGGAGAACTGTGCAATGGTAATATGTCAGTTCAGCAAATATTGATGAGCTCTTAAGCAACTGGTACTTTGCGGTAGGTTCTTTACGCTGTAGTAAGGAAGCAGGTTTAGAAAGAAAACACTGTTATCAACGCTCGGGGAAAAATCCTCTTTTGAGCTTGCCTTTTGTTTCTTACTGGAAATTTAAGGCAGAATACGTTCTATGAAGATTTGGGTTTGCACTGAGGTTGCAGTAGGAGTGAAAGTTATGTCTTCAAATTGTGAGGAAATAGGTATTTTTTTGCTCAGTTGGATTAGATAGTTACAGTGTGGGTTTTAAGGCAGTAAATATGAATTCTTTTGTTTAAATTGGCCAATCTAAAATTGGAAAGTTATCAGTATGCTGATGAAGGCATTGGAGAGGAGGTAGGCTGAGAATAAAGATATGATTTACATAAAATTATTTAATTTAATGTTAATTTATTGTTTCACCTTTCCTTGCAAACTCTTATTTCTATAAATATTTGCAATAAGTTACAATTTATATGCATCAAATATTTTAATCTGTGTTTTAGTAGTTTACATAGAAGGTTATTTGTTGTATTTTTATGATTCTTAGACTGGTTTTCAGCATATTTTAAGAATACCAACAAGTTCCAATACAGCTTATTAGAGAAGCAAATTTTATGATGCCTAGATCATTATTATATAGCAAGTGCTGGATAGTTCTAAGTCAGATGTTAGCATCACTTCTGAGAAATCAGGGATGGTATTTTCTTAGAATGTTTTCAGATTCTGATTTGGGGATCTTATCAACGTGGTATAGAAATTCCTAAAGGGAAGGTGCAGGGAAGGCAGAGACAGGCACTTCCCAGTAGTACCCAGTGCCAGGACCAGAGGCAACGGGCACAGGCTGAACATGGGAGGTGCCCTCTGAATATCAGGAAACAGTTTCTTACTGCGAGGGTGACAGAGCAGTGTAACAGGTTGCCCAGAGAGATTGTGAAATCTCCTTCCTCAGTGATATTAGAAAGCCATGTGGACACAGTCCTGGGAAACAGGCTGTGTGTGGCCCTGTTTGAGGAGGGGATTGGACAAGGTGACCTCCAGGGGTCCCTTCCAGTCTCAGGCATGCTGTGAGTTTAGGTTTGTAGATAGATTTAAATATGAAGACTGCAAAACAGCCCTAACATGACACTTTAAAACCCTGTGAATTATAGTTATATTGAAATGTGGTCAGCTGTATATTCCTGGTAGTTACCAGGTTTAAGTTGATTTAACAATACAGAAAGTAGATACCTACAGAGCAAAATGGTGTCTGGCACACCAGAGTATTCCTATTAAACATAAAGTTTATGAATAGTGTAATGAAAATGGCAAAGAGATCAACTGGGTGGTCTCACTGTGGTGACACTGCTGGGAGCCAGCAAGGCAACTCCCAGTTGTGACTTACCAGTTTTGCAGTTTCACTGAATTCCATGTTTTCCCATATACTAATACTGTATTTCAAAACAAGTGTTTTGTTGGGCTTGCTATGGTGAGTTTGGATTAAAAAAACCCAACCAAGCAACAGCAAAACCTGAACAGTGTTACCGTAATCTCTTGCAAATCTTAATTTGTCAAGTGCATATGACTCATAAGAAAATAGTCTCCAGACCAGTTTGTTCCACAGATTTCATCAAAATTTGTGGGGTTTTCCTTCTGATTTGCAGTACCACAGTAATTATTGCCGTGATTTAGCTATCAAAGTAAGGCTTAAAATTCTAGCAGACAAAACCAGAAATTGAAAATAAATTCTTGATGTTTCTTTATTATCTGTGCGTCTAGAAAAGGATACTACCAGTATTTTTTTTTCCTCTCATGTAGGTTACAGAGCTTTGTAATAACAAGCTCGGAGAAAAAGGATAACGATATTCTGAGAAAACAAGCTTAATTGTTAAAGGCTGTGGAATTTTTCCCCTTATTCACATGCTGACAGCTCCTCTGTCCTGCAGAGTGATGTTCACGTCATGCAAAATTGCTTTGTAACATCAAAGCATTTGTTGCACTAATTGACTGCAGTGGCTCACCCAAAGTAACTGTACCTCACCCATTATGAAATGACTGTTTAAATCATTAGGGGTCTTTGAGGTTTATTAACGGCCTTTACTAATGTGCAATGAGATTAAATGCAAAGTATTATAATACGTTATTATTAAAGACCTGATCTGTTGGCTGCATTAAGAAATTTTCTTTTCAGTGCAAATGCACTGTGAAACATCAAATGGTTAAGATTTAAAAATATGTGTTTATTAATTGTGTTTATCTTTCATGTTGATTACTCATCATTATCTGTTAGAAAAAAATCCCCACCAGGTATTATTGAATGCTTCTTGTCAGGAGTTCCTTTAACTTGCACTGTCCTGAGGCTTCTCTTTAGGTACAAAATTTAGGTACAAATGCATCATTCCAGACCTACTTATTCTCCCTGATACACTGAAATAAAGCTTCAGGAACAGAGTTCACTTCTACTCTTCTCTGGTAACTAAAAGAGCTAAAAATACTACTTCTCAGAAAGGGTTTTAAAGTTCTGATTAAGGATTGCATATATCCTAAGTAACTGATGTACACTTTTTCCTAAGAATTTGTTATACAATAAACCATATGCTGAAATATGTACTGTGTAAATAAATTACTTGTGTTGCCCTTGGGTTTATTCTTGCATTATATTTGCTAGCTGGACCTTTCTGAAAGTTCCAAATATAAGTATCTTCCTTGTCTCCCAGCCATTCACATACACGCTCACACTCTTTAAATCTCTTCTGCCTTTTTATTCCTAAGTAAGCATTAATTTTACCACTCTTCAAAGATCTCAGATCTGAGCAGCAGCAGTACATGTATAGTGGCCAGGCTACCAATAGCATGACTTGATCTTCAGCAAGCACAGGCATTGTTAGCTCCCTTTGATTTTTTTTCAATATACATAAACACATCTTAGATTTTACATTTTGGAAGTCCTCAGGCAAAATTAATGCAGTTTTGTTCCGCTGATAATCTGTGATTGACTCAGTAGCCAGGAGATGTGGAAATTACGTAAGAGCATTGCAGATTTACTGATGGTTTAGTTTTAGTAAACCTAATTTTATTTCAGAGACAAAATAACTCACACTTTGATTTATTGTGCACCAGTCACCACTCATGTAGGTGCAACTCCTCTTGCTTGGACTATACTAATAGCAGAAACATTGAGGAAGTCTCTGCTGCCTGCAGCTTTGCCTCTTATTCTGAGCCCTGGGGCATGGCATATTTAATAATATCCTGGGAAGAGTTTGGGTCAGATGCATACTGAGCCAGTTCAGGTCCTCTGAGTGCTAAAAGCAATGCTTCTGTATTCTAGGCTGTATTTCTGCTTGTGAGCCTCTTGTGTTTAAGAATTAGTAATAAATCAAAAGCCATTAGAGACTGAAATTACCATTGTGACCTTTGAAGTAAATGGGTGTGAAAGTTGTGTACACATGCTCAGAGCTAGAGTTTGACCCTGAAATTTTATTGGTAGCAGAGGAAGAATAATAAAATTAATTTTAGACTAATTACATGTTCATGACAGAAAATGTGGTCAAGATTAGTATTGTTTTCTAACTTTGAGTACTTAGAGAAAAAGTGTTACTTGGAGAAACTCAACATGGTTATGGCACTGAATTTCTGCTGTAGAAAAAGGGGATAAGGATTTTCAACTATGAGTGTAGCATATTTGACTTTAGGGATTAACAGTGTATCATGAGATATAACTACAGTTCATTGTAGGTAGTTACAGGTTATCTGTCTGCATGTGCTGTATCACTGATAAGATTCTCTATTAAGCATGTGTTTCTCAATTTTGGGAATAATTTTTTATGTACTGTCATCTGAGGTATTAGAAAGCTAATGAACGGACCAAGATTATGCCCTTCTTGGGCTTGAACATGGTCTGATTGGGATAATCATATTAGCAGAATTTTTGTTGCATCCTGTCTTTGCCCTCCAGAGCAACATATAAGTAAGGTCTCTTACATATGTGCATCAGCAGCACTTAGAAATCTGATTATCTAAATTTCTGTTCTTCTGACTCTTATGGCCTTGGTCATTGTTAGATCATAGATAATTTCCCTCTTGTAATGTTTGCTTTATCTAACTTCATATGTCTTTATACATTGTACTTTTCACTTCTCCTCCCTTACTGTTGATTTTAAATGTAAGTTGTAAATGTAAAAAGCTGGAGGATCTCCACATAACTCTGCACTTGCATATCTGAAAAGAAATGGAGGGGATTATCATGCAATATTTTGGAAAAGCATTTTATTGTGTTTCCCTGTTCTTCAAAAGTTGTTCTGAGTCTTCCTGTTTCCCGCTTAACAGATTATTTCCAGCTGATTTTTTTTGTTTGTATATATATAGTTATGTCAATTTTGTATGCATTTGGATTGTAATGCAGCGACCAATTTGTGCTTCTAAGCCTTTGATGCAGTGTAGAAGAGCTAACTGAAGAGACAGGCTGAAAATTCATAGTAGCACACAAAAGGGAACATATTACTTGATTACAAAGACTTTAACATCATTAATCATCAACAGTAGCAAATGATAGCGCTCTGGCATGGTGTGCTGTGCTTCTGATGCTAAAATATAAAAAATTGCTTCTAGCCAGGAAAAGAAAATAGTGCTTAATGACTCGTTTTGAGTGTGATACAGAATGCAGACAAATAAGCTGACGACTGTTTCTTGTCTTTCTTTTTAATTGAAAGCCTCATATTTTGAGGTCTGAATGTGGAGACAGAAAGAAGCTGAGGCACTAACACGTACCTTGAGTATACAAATCTTCTTTGTTACAAGTGTAAGTGATCCTTCTGGTGTGCGTGGCATTCAGGGTGCTTCCCTGCCTCCATTCCCCTTGCCACCTAATACCCAAGGACACACGGGCGAAGCAAAGCCTTGGATTAGTATCTGGCCTCCGGAAAGCTACAGCCCCTGCTGATTTTAACACTCAGCAGATTTGGATGGTCATGTCAGGGGGAGCTTATTCCAGCCTTCACTATAAACTGATTAGCTTCATTTTCACTCACAGAGGTGCATTTATTTTTTCTTCCTCCTCCTCTCACACTGCTGGGAGTAGCACAAATGAGACGTTGCACTGCTGTCAGCCAGAAGGAGAGCACGGCTGTGTAGTTGTGCACTGGCTAGAAAAAGGGATGTGTGAGCAGCAGCAAAGCAGTGTATTCTGGCTGAAAGAGTTAGCAATTACATAGCTTGTAGAGAAATACCTTTGAGAAATTGGGTCCTATTATTGCTCTGCCATTGACTCCAGTATTGACATTGTTTATCTGTTGTGGTCTTCACAACTCTGGAATGTTTCTAAACCTTTGGGAGTTCTGAGCTCTCTGAAATGGATGTTATTGTATATTATCTGGACATTAATATTTATATAGAAGTTTTGAGTTGTTTCCAGCAGATATAATTAAAATCTAACAAGACCCCAAGGGTGCATTTATATATTTCAGTATAACTAGTTTTACAGTTTGTTGCATGAAAGGGAGTGGACTTGCTTGTTGTTCCCCATCTCTTCTCTCAGTTTTTGCTCTTGTACTGGCTCTGTTTCTTGTCCAGCAGCACAGAAGCTTGATTACAGTTCTGTGTAATGGCAGATTTTGTTGCTGTTAGTTTTGTCTGCTTAGTTGGATTAGCACGTTTGCTCGGTTTACTGTGCTGTTGGATCCAAGGGTGACAGAGCTGATCCAAGCCTGACAGTGGGACTGTGTGATCAAGAATGGGAGGGAGAAATAGGGGGAGCAAGATCTCCTATTTGTGTGGCAGCAGTCTGTTAGATCAGCTCAGTCTTACTGTGTGACTATGTCCTGACAGATAAGTCTCATTCCTTAAAATGGAATAAGGTGATTCATGGTCAGTTTGAGACAATGGTGTATTATGTGACATGCATTCAGATGTGTATCATATGCTGTATAGCACATAGAACGGGTCTTAAACTTTTCCTTAAAATTATGGTCCCTTTGTTAACTCTGATAGCCACCCTCTTGAGAACTTGGTCATGTCTCAGTTCTGTACCTGATTCTCTAGTGAGTCTGTAGTTGTGAGGACTTGTTCTCTAGGTGATACTGGGTAATTGTTCAAATAATCACATAGTGGAGAACTGCATAAAAATCTATTGTGCACTGTTTGAGTACCTAGGATGCAGCATTTTCCTTAAATATTGATGTTTCTCTTGTTATTTTTACGAGAAAAGAAGGAACATTGCCCACAAGGAAAGAGTTGGGAAATTACTGAACAGTTATGTAGGAATCAGGAGCATCATGTATGTTGCAAATTCCCTGTAGCTAAAAACTTAGTAGGCATTTTTCTTTAAAAGCCACAACTTTCATCATCTGTGTGTTGCCCAGGGTTACTTTCGAATTTGAAAGAAATCTACTGAGTTGCAAAAGAACAAGGCAGTGTAGGATCACTGTTACAGGAGGTGAGGCAGCCTTTAGAAATGTTGTGCATGGCACCTGATGCTGTGTGTAATCTACATAAATCAGATTTTTGTCATGTTTGTTATAGTTCCAACATCAGTCAAGATTGAATATTGTTGTATGAGGCACATATATGAAAGAGATATTCCTTGCCTCAGTGGGGGACATAAGGCAAGGAGGAATCTGCAATGTATAAAGCAACTTGTGTGAGTATAGCAAAATATTAGCTGTGTAATTTTCTTCTTCCTGCTGGTTCCATCAGGAGGAACTAGCTAGGCAAAGCAGGAGGTGTTGGATCCATGTTTGGAGCCAACAGCCATTCAGTATAACTTCATGTTCAAAGGGGAATGAAGGAGAGCAATATAGTAAGAACTGCTTTTTTTTTGGTCATAGTGTACATTTTACATTCTCATTAAAATAAAAAAAATCCAACAAGAAAAAACTTTCACTTCTTCAGAGCTGCAAGCTTTTCTATGGTGTTGGAATCTACTTCTCTTATTCAAGTTTTGTTCATGTAGTGTTTTTGGTTTTGCTGAACCTCATTGTGATCAGGTGTCCCAAAGTAGAGTGTTGTGCTGTTAGCCTTAATGCTTATTGCAGTTTTTTTCTTTCACTGTGATGCAATATTCTTTATTATTCTTGTTGCCGTTTTTTTCTTTAACAACTTCACTTGAAGCAGTTCTTCAGCACTACCAGAGCTGATTGCTGAGAAAGGATTGTGCTGAAGGCTTGGAGTTGTGTGCAGGGAAGAATAACAAAAGTTAGTTGCCTTCTTGGAAGGTACTTAAAGCAAGACCTACAGTGACTGAATTCTTCAAAAGAGAGTTTCCTTTCTGTGAAGAATCGTGTTGCTTTTATTGTCTAGAAGCTTACTGTCTGCAGGCTTGCAGTCTGTGATTGCAGCAGCTCACTAGGTTCATGTTTAGATTTGGGACAGCCAACACAGCCTCACAAAGGGCAAGTCCTGTCTGACCAACTTAGTGACTTTCTGTGATGAAGGGAAGGGATACAGATGTCATTTATCTGGACTTCTGTAAAACCTTTGACACAGTCCTCCACAATATCTTTCTCTCTAAAATGGAGATGGATTTGATGAGTGGACCAATAGATAATAAATTGGTTGGATGGTTGCATCCGGAGGGTAGTGGTCAATGGCTCAGAGTCCTGATGGACATCAGTGACAAGTAGTGTACCTCAGAGGTCTACACTGGTACCAGTGTTATGTAATATCTTAATTAATGACATAGACAATGGGACCAAGTGCACCCTCAGCAGATTTGCAGATGACACCAAGCCGAGTGGTGCAGTTGCCACACCTGCAGATGCCATCCAGAGGGACCTGGACAAGCTTGAGAAGTGGACCCATGAGAATGTCATGAGGTTTAACACAAAGTGCAAAGTACTGCACCTGAGTCAGGGCAGCCCCTGCTACTGATACAGGGTGGGGGATGAACAGATCGAGAGCAGCCTTGCTGACAAGGACTTGGGGGTGCTTGTGAATGAGAGGCTGGACATGAGCTGGCAGTGTGCACTTGCAGCCCAGAAAGCGACTCGTGCCCTGGGCTGCCTCAAAAGCAGCATGGTAGGGGAAGGTGATTCTGGCCCTCTCCTCTGCTCTGGTGAGTCCCCACCTGGGGTACTGCATCCAGCTCTGGGGTCCCCAGCACAGGAAGGACATCGACCTGTTGGAGTGAGTCCAGAGGACGGCCACCTTTATTAAAGGGATGAAGAACCTCTCCTATGAGGAAAGGCTGGGAGAATTAGGATTGTTCAGCCTGGAAAAGAGAAGGCTTCAGGGTGATTTAGTTGTGGCCTTCCAGTACCTGAAGGGAGTCTGCAAGAAAGATGGAGAGGGACTTTGTACAAGGCGTGTAGTGACAGGACAAGGGGAAATGCCCTCAAACTAAAACAGAGTAGGTTTAGATTAGTTATTAGGAAGAAATTCTTTCCTGTGAGGGCAGTGAGGCATTGGAACAGGATGCCTAGAGAAGCAGTGGATGCCCCACCCCCAGAGGTGTTCAAGGCCAGGCTGGATGGAGCTCTGAGCCACCTGTTCTAGTGAAAGGTGTCCCTGCCCATGGCAAGGACTAGATAATGTTTAATGTTCCTTCCAACCCATTGTGTGATTCTGTGATAATATAATAAAGGCATACTAGCTGCCTTATTTTTGCAAAGTATGGAAAGATTGTGTTTGCTTTATAAGGATTCCTGTGAGTGGTATTGAGCCTCTGAGAGGATCAGTATAATTTCCCTCCTTGTAGTAACTCAGGTTAGTTTGGAATACCAGTAGTAATAGAAGTTTTGGCTGACACTTTTACCATTAGCTTCCCTGTCTCATTTAAGCAAACTCATATGTAACATAAAGGCTTTACTTTCTTTAAAGCTGTAGAATGGCTTAGGTGTCTGCATGTGGAAACTGGAGGTGTTCTCTTACCATAGATAGAGGCTGTGCCTATACATCTTGTGTGCTAAGTATTTTTTGTGGTTTTTGAGACTAAAACTGATTGTATGTTGATGAAAAGTGTATAGCGTGAGAAGGAATCTTCAGACTTGAGGACAGGGGAAAAGTGGGGAGGTGGGACTTTGTAAACATTTACTAAGTGCTACAATTTATCTATGTAATGATTGTTTCCTTCTTGATGGTTAGAATGTTGTGATGAAAAATCTATATTATGGTAAGGGTTTTAAAAAAATTTATTGAGTTGAAGATAAATTTAATAACACTGTGAAACAGGCAGTGCATTATGAGAATTTCTGTGTTTATGCTGATGAGAATCATTGTCTAAATCGCTGGAAGGAGCATCTTGTTGTGTGCAATGCTAGAGGAGGAAGGGTAGAAAGGGAAGTTTTGGAAAAGTGTTGAGTATTGATAAAGGTATATTTCTCTAAAATCTCCTTTAGAATAGTTGTATTAGGGCATAATGTTAGCTGGAAAATGTCCTCTCCCACTGCCATCAGACTTATGTATCTTAGATGCAGAGCATCAGATTTTGTACTGTTGTCCTCTTCATGGTCCTCTGTAGGGCTGCCTTTCTACTTGCACTCAGCTGATTGCTAGCTATTCAGCTGCATCAGGCATTCAGGGCCGCTCTACATTCAGCAAAACCTCTTCAGGTTCACATCTTGTTCTGTCTCTCTTCACCATCATACAGTAATTTCTATTCCAGTATTTGGTGTGCCAGAAGATGCTGGCAAAGTAGAAACCTGACACAGTTTCAGTGGGATTTTTACTCTATCTAGGTAATGACCATTCTTTGTAGTCTACTCCAAGTTCTGCTTGCAGTCTGGTGCAGTGAATATGGTGCCATCTCTGATGGATCCCCTGGAGGGAATTCCAGTTCAGCACCTTGTGATATGCATAAAATAATCTGTTACTGTTTGTGCTGCACTTACAACTGTGTGGCATAGGATTGCATGCTCCTTATAGTTTGATGTTGCTTCATATGTAGCAGGGCATAAAACCAACTCCCCTGGGGCAAAGACAAGTTTTTGTCCTACTGGACTCAGTCAGGTTAAGAAAATTCCATGGTCACATTATAACTTTGTAGGAGATAAATTAAATGCAGCCACAGTTTAATTATGAATGTCCCATGGTTTTGCAAAGGAAGTTAGTGTAAAAATAACATTTTCATAGTGTATTCTGTTACTGTCTTAATTTTGAGAGCTAAAGTAATTGTTATAGAGTGAATTCTGTTACTGCCTCTTCCATAAGTTCAGCTTGCCCTTTCAGCTAGCCAGACACACATCTTAGGCTTCATTTCTGGTTATGAGCATTGGAAATGGCAAGAGAATTGAATCCCTTAACCTAAAGCAAGGTTTTCACAATCACCTCTATTAGGAAATCTGATTTAATTTGTTGTCGTCGTTCGCCTTTCATTAATGGAAGCATAGGTAATGCTTCCTTATGTCTGCCTTAAGAGAGACTAGCAGCAGCTTTGGGAAGAGATTTGCAGGGCTTAGCTGTGGGGAATAGATGAGGGAGAATTTAGAATGGCATAGACTAGGGAAAAAGTATTGAGCTCAAGTCAGCAGCCAGGCCCATGTGAGAGAATGGTATTGGCATTGATGGGTAGTTGTCTTCTACATTTGCGTTGTCTTCTGTACTTTTAATGTTAAAGTAAATATTTTTATAGAATCTTATGTTTTTCCCTATGTAATGTGTGTATGTAATGAATATGGTCTTGAAAATTTTAGATTGAATTTTGAATGGTGAGATTTTTGTATTATTTTCTTGTGCATTTTTTACCACTAAGAAAAGACCAAATAAGCACTGTGTTCTATAGCAAGCATAAACAAGACTTGCTGAGCAGTAGATGACTGAGGCACACCTTTGGGCAGAGGGTAATGCCAGGTGTCACACTGCTTCTGCTGGATCTTCGAGTGCACAAATGTAAAGGGAAAAAACACATTTTACCTATGTATAAATCTAATTGTTAGTTGATGATGCGGGCTGGGGCTGATAATCTCAGCATTTGTAGCATCTAGAAGTTTACAGGTAGGTCCCTTGACTTTTGTTTGTTTGGTTGGTTTTCTTTGCTAAGTTGGAAACTTCTGAGAACACCAAGAAGCTGATTTAAAGAAGCCTGGAATTTAAAATAAAAGATCAGAAAAGCCCAGCTCAAAAAAACCAAGCCAACACCTGCCTAACCATCCCAGTGTCAGTCTAATGAAATGAGTTCTGTTGTCCTTCTCATCTGACAGAAGTCTTGGCCAACTTGGGCCTACATCTTTATGAATAGAGATCATTGTGGGTGTGCCATATGCTGTTGGCCAAATTACTTTGTTCTTAGTCAAACAAGTGAGAATAATTACTCTTTAAATTGTTGTCTGTATTAACCTCGTTATAAATGTTCCCTTTGTAGCAATTACTGTTGCAAAAGAAGTTTGTGTTGGGTGGGCAGACGGTGGCCATGGTCCAGCAGAAGGTTATTCTTGGAGTCTGTCAATATAGCCAAGCTATTACAGAATTTATTACGTTTGAAAGCATAAAAAAAACCCCAAACTTACTTTATCAGTTTCAAGGAGGGAAAAATTCTCAGTACTCCTCTTCTTATTCTGATCACTGTAAGAAATAGTGTTGCTATGTGAGCTGCTTGTGAAGGAACTAGCAGGTGATGACAAATTAGCACAAGACTCTGTATACAATCCTTCCAACTTTTCATGACTGAGGGCTGTCCTGTGATTTACCTGAAATAAATAAAAATAATAAGTACTTGGTTGGCTTTCTGTTACTTTTTAGCAGCACTGATAATCTGTTAGTAATGTATCTTAGGTTTGGTTTAGACATGTAGGAGAGATTGGTAATCAATAGAATGTATATTTAAAAATAACTAGGTACTTATGAAGGTGTTGTGAACTTTCTACCTTATCATCCTGGTTTTGTTTTTGTACAGTCAGATTTTCCTCTGATAGTTCATAAACTGAAATAAACTCCAAGTTAAATGTGTGTTGAACCTGCTAATTTTTTCTACTCTGTTCTATTGAAGTTTTTCTGGAGTCTGCACACAAAACAGAACAACAATTTGACTAGTACATTCCTATTTAACCAGTGGAAACGCAGTTGCACTAATGTGCAAATTTAACCAACAGCTGAGTGACAGAAAAAAAGAATGACATGCAACATGGAGAGACCTAAATGACAATAGAATATGCATATTATGGCAGAAATTTTGTATGTTGAAGTGTTGTGAATATAGTTTGAATACTTCGTTTATTGCATAGCTAATTAATTCCCATTTTCTCTGCTGCAGGAACTCATTATACAATGACAAATGGAGGAAATATCAACAGTTCAACACATTTACTGGATCTTCTGGATGAGCCAATTCCCGGAGTAGGAACATACGATGACTTCCATACCATTGATTGGGTTCGAGAGAAGTGCAAAGACAGAGAAAGGCATAGACGGGTACTTGAGATAAATAAAAGTATTTGGAAAATATTTTTGGTTGGATGTTGGAATTAAGGTCTGATCTAGTAACACATACAAATATATGCATGTACTTTAAATTTGTACATAGTTGCATCAGCTGGAACTGCTTGAGTACTGCTGAAAAATCTCTGCTTCACTGATACCCACAGTCCTACAAGAGCATAACTCAGGAAGGAAACAGTATTGAATAGAGTGGGAATAGGTCCCCATCACTCACATACCATTTTTAAAGTGCTGCCTTTTTTGCATACTAGTATATTTAAAGATATTTTTCAGTCTAGATACATTTGTCATAGTACAATAGTGTTATGGTGGTACTTGCACAGAAAAGTGAAGGCTGATTCTATAATCGCTTTTGTCCTGGCACAAGGTGTATCTGTGCTGCTGCTATGTAGTGCTGTGGTTGTTGGGATCATGGAAAGTGGAAGTTCTCATCTCTAAATCACTCAGCATATATATGTTTAACAATAAAAGTAGTTTCAATACGTATGGTAACTGTCCTGTCTCCTATCACAGAACTTGCTTTTTCTTCAGGGAATCTTCAAAGTTCAGGCCATTGGTGTTTATCAAATTGATCTGCAAGAAGTTCTTTCATGAAACAGACTCAAGTTGTATTAGTCAGTAACACGCTAGATACTGTCAGTCATGTAACAAACTTGTTTAATTGCATTTTAGGAGGAAATATGGTATTTAGAGCCTTACTGCCAAACTTTGGGACACTTACACTAATTAACGTTAAAAACAGACCAAAATGAACAGTTAAAAGTTAATTGTAATTGTATGGAGGGATCAGGGGAGAGGTTCCTTCACATACAACACTACAGCATTATTCGACTTCCTTTGGAAACACCATTTTTAACTTTGTGGGAGCAAGTGATGTGTATGCTGATTTACTTTGACATGGTTAAAAAAGCAGTCCTACACTAGTTTAAAAAACAAAATATCCACAATTGCTCTATCTAGTGCTTTTTTAAGGAAGTCAGTTCTTGAATAATGGATCTGAGAAACATGTACCTTGTTTGAATGCTTTTAATGAAAAATAAGGTGTTTCCATGTAATACTTCATTTCATAATTTGATGTCTAAGCAGTAATTAACACAACACCATCTTTACACTGTAGATGTGTGGATTAGTGTCTAGTGCATGTGCCATTGGATAGAATGCTGGGCCTGACCAAATCCTGGCAAGGCAGATCACAACTGGAAATAGATAATCTGGAATGTAGTCTCACAGCCGTTACTCTTTTTGATGTCCAAGATGAGAAAAGTCAGACAAGACAGTTCAGAGTTCATAGTCACAGAACTCCAGTTCAGAGTTCATAGTCACAGAACTCCTGTGAAATTTATAAATGTACCCTGAATGACAGGAGACCAACTGGGCATGTAATCAAAGATGTAAAAAGAAGGGAGTAATATTTTTTCAAAATTTCCTTGTCTACTATTGTGTTTTCTTGGTCTCTTGCTTTTCTTGGTTGGTTTGGTTTGTTGTAGCTTGGTTTGGTTTGGTTTTGCTGTTTGCTGCACATACTTTCTCCTTTTACAAGTTGAATGAAACCATAAGAACATGATGCAATTACATAATGATAATCACAAATCTTGCTTTTCTTGGTTGGTTTGGTTTGTTGTAGCTTGGTTTGGTTTGGTTTTGCTGTTTGCTGCACATACTTTCTCCTTTTACAAGTTGAATGAAACCGTAAGAACATGATGCAATTACATAATGAAGTTTTAATCACAAAAGTAGTTACGCAGAAATTACAGCTAAGTGCATGAAGTAAATAAGGCTAAAACAAGAAGAGCTATTTTTTCAGTACAGTAACTTTACATGTCATTGCTAATAGTTGTCTAGAAGTATTATAGGGTATTTTTCTAGTTTGTTTTTATGTTGTTTTTAGTCTAAAGTAAAGATATTTGAAGTAGAAGTTAGGAATTTGAATCATATGCAATAGCTTATTAGCTAACAGTTTATTTGAGGTTTGACGCAAATTAATTTAAGATTGAGGAGAGAAATAACTTTACAATTACATGTTTTAGATGTGTATCATAGAAAGTATTCATTTATCCTAATAATGTTAGTGGTTTAAAGAGAGCATATGTTTGCCTGCAGCTTGTATCCTGTGGCTTGTATGTCTTACTTTGTTTCTCTTACTTGTATTAGCAAAATACATGCAAATATACACAATGATTTCTCTTTGCAGATTAACAGCAAGAAGAAAGAATCAGCATGGGAGATGACAAAAAGTTTGTACGATGCCTGGTCAGGATGGCTGGTAGTCACGCTAACCGGTTTGGCATCAGGTAAATGAAAAAACATAGGATTTATTTCTTACATTTGTCTGCAAGCATAGTTACTTTGGTTTTCCTTTGTTATCCACCAGCCTGGCCGAGAGCTGGTTCAGGCTACTACCATAATTCCATGAGGGAAGGAAAAGGTTGACTGTCCTGATTTGCAGCCTTCAGCATTTTGAGGAGAGTGTTTACTGATCAAATGGAAAAAAAAATCCTTGCTGAATTTAGTGAGAGTTTCTCAAGAATTTTTGAACTTCCGCCTACTAAACTGTCAGTGTTCTTTAATCCTGTGATTGAGATTTGTGTTTTCCCTTGCTAGTAAAATTTTGCTTTTTTTCCTGTAGGATTTCTTAAGAAACTGTATTAATTGATTGTAAAAGTAGCTCTGGTATATGTGTAGTTTTGGTAGGCACACTTCCTTGTAAAGTACATGTTTACAAATGAGCAAAGTCTAGATATATGTTTGTGTCATACCTTTGCAGAGGATGTTAAACAGAAAATACTGTCTTTAACAGGTAGAGTTTGTTGGCCTATACTTCAATTCTCTCTTTTATTTTTAATATGTTTTAGGATGAGTTTTACAGCTAAAACCATTTGGTAGTTTGTGGCCCTACTGTCATGCAGTGCTGCTTTCTGTCA